>NW_010390162.1:14188-15251 GCF_000710305.1 Buceros rhinoceros silvestris | reverse complement strand
GTGCTCGCCTGCGGTCTGCAGCAGGGCTGGGGTGGGGATGGCGGCTGAGCAGGGAGATGGGATGTTTAGGAGCTTGAGTAGCACTTACAATCACGAGAGGCCAGCCCGGCAGGAGAGGAGAGAGCTGCGCCCGGTTGTTTGGTGAGATCTCCCACAGCAGAATCCCTGACAGGCTGTGGGGGGACTGGTGAGGCAGCCTGACCAGTGGCTCTACTGCTCACGCAGGACGCGTGTCCAGAGGGATTTTCATGTGCCATGTGCGCAGAATGCGGGGCGGGCTGCAGCTCTCTTGCCCCAGAGCTGGTTGCTATCTAGATGTGATGCTCAGCAAGTCGCTGCTCTCCCACCAGCCTGCTTCTTGCGCTGCCGCAGGTCAGGGTGCGCCGGGCCAGCCCGAATGTGCTAGAACACCCCTCGATGCGAAGCCCAGCAAGCTGCTAAATCGTTTTGCCTCTCTAGAACCACAAATGCCTGCAGGAGGAGTGGTTTTCCTCCCACTTCCCCAGTGCAAGCCCAGCTGGATGCCTGGAGACCCAAGGTGCTTGGGATTCTCCCGTCTGTGACCTGCAGAGAGATTCGCCTGGTGGGCTCTGTGCGGGGCTGCTGTTGGGCCGAGTGCAGGGCAGGACGCGGTCTTTCCAGACTGTTCTGGCGTCAGCACTGATGTCAGTCCCCATCGCTCCCTGCCTTGGAACCGTTCGTCTGTGCGAGCTTGGCTGTTGCCCTCGCACGTGCGCGCACAGATGTGGGGAGCGGCCACAGCCTGGCAGACCATGGGGGCTACTTCACCCCCATCCACACCTTCTTTTTTTCTTTTTTTTTAGTAAAACTGTAATATCAGCTTGTTCTGATGAAGCCCAGGGAAGCATGAAGCAGAGCTGTCAAAGTTTGAGAGCTAATTTGCTTAGTTCTTGCCTCTCTTTAATTACTGCAGCCTGAAAGTCTGCTCCGCTTTTCTGGCAGCGGCTAAACCCAACCTCAACTCAAATCGGAGGGCAATAAATGCTTGAAAACAGGGATAAAAGTGCTAATTCATGTGCCTCTGGGGAACGGGACCAGAGGC
>NW_010390162.1:8179-14045 GCF_000710305.1 Buceros rhinoceros silvestris | reverse complement strand
GGAGACTCAGCACTACCCTAGCGAACCCACGGACCTTGAGGGGATTGAGAGGCTGCTGGTCACTCTGGCGTGAAGGACCGCAGCTCCACGAAGCCTGGCAGGGCCTGATGCTGGGGACGCGTGTGACTTTGACGGGTGGGTGTTGCAGGTGCTCCGAGCTTTGGCTGTCGCGATAAGTGGGAAGCTGAGCAGAATTTAAAGCTCTGTCCCCAGCTGTGTGCATCTGAGGTGGTCCCTGTGCTCTGCAGCTTCAGGAGGAACTCAAGGTCTTACTTAATGCTGTTGTTAGAACATCTAAATGCTGGAAAACATTCCTGGAATATTAATAAAATAGTTAATTTTTTCCAAGAAATATTCAAAAGCTTTTAAACAAATATTGCTGAAAAACATTTATTGGAAGAAGGAAAAACAAAGTTTGAGTCTGAAAAATGAGACTTCAAATGCCTTCCTCCCCCACCCACCAAGGAACGTGCAGTAGCGCTCAGTGGTGGAACCAAACCGTGGTTCCAGTGACACAGGTCCCTAAAGGACAGATGTTCCTTGAATAATACATTGACTGGCTTACGAGTGCTTTTCCCTAAGCCAACAGAGATCGATAACTAATTATTTGCAGGAATAATCTCGCAAGTTTCCCATCATAAATAGATTCAAGGCAAATGTAAGTTGCTCCAACCCATTTGTGAAGAGAAAGAGGTAAAACTAATTATTCTCGTAGCTCAGATACTAATAGGCATCTTTTCCCCCTGCTCGTACTTGATGGAATAGCTGTGCTTAACCCATGGCCTTGTTTACGCTGGATAAAAACCGGATCCTTTCACTAAATCAGTTCCAAAGTTGAACGAGTTCATTAACTGTAAGTTTCTAGCATAGCTTCCAACTTAATTGCTGTTTATAAGCCGATTGCATTGTGAGGAACGATGCCAGCTCCTGGAGCAGCCGCTGGGGCAGTGGAGGAGCGGGGAAGCCCAGGTTCGGAGGGCTGTCAGCTTCAGGGCAATAAAATTTGCCTCCTGGGAAGGCCTGGCATGGCGCAGGGATGCTGCTTGGGCTTCTTGCCCTCTGCCCAGCTGCTCTTTCCACAAAACTGGTCAGAAGTTAATTATCTTTGGGGCTTCTGTCCTCCAAAATTCTGCCCTCCCACTCACTTTTGGGTCTGCCTTTCTGGTCAAATGTGGCTGGTATTTTTTTTTTTCAGGGGAATATATTGAAGCTTAAAACCGGTGAACGTTTCTAGAAGGTGTGTGGGTTTTGGTTTGTTCTTTTTCTTTTATTTTTCCTTTCAGAGGATAGGACAGCATCTGGTTTGGATACTTAGGTGTGTTTGTGTTTATTCTTTCAGAAAGAGGAATAACCTCAAAGCTGCAGAACAAACCCCACATTCTGATCGGTTTCTGTCTCTGCAGCCAAGTTGCTGCTTGGCTTTGATAAAATCCCCTCCATAACATCTCTTTCCAACTCGATGGATTGCTTGGTAACACGGTCAATATTTGTTACTGCTGCTGCAACAGCCTGCTGTTGAAAACAGACCCCGGCCTCTGAATGAGACAATGGGGGTGTCGAGGTGTGCGAGGGCACAGATACAACCCTCGTCGGCTGCTTTTGGAGCTGCTCTCAAACAGGCTGTATCCAGCCGCTGCCTGACTGGGTGATGTACAGCCCTTCCCTCTCCTCCTGCCCGTGCTGCTCGGCTCCTCCATTCACTCTTTTATTAGCCCTGCGCTGTCTATTCAGCTCTTTCATTTGTCAGATGTCAGCCAGCAGCTCCATCCAGGTTCGCTCCTGCCATGCCAGCAACACAATTCCTAGGGCTTAGTCTCTTGTTAAGCACTTTCTCTCCAGGGTGTTTTATTTTGCTCGTTGTCAGCAGCAGCTTTCTCTGGAGAAACTAAATCCTTCCTTCCCCCCCTCCGCTTCTCCCCTGTCCTTCTGTTAAATAATCTGTCGGTGCAGCCAAGCCAAAAATGGCTCTCGTAGAAAACGGGCTGGAAGCCCATATGTTGCCTGGTCACTAACTTGGAATAGCAAATCCTGAGCATTTTACCAGCTTGGCTCTGCTGTGGCTTCCGCTCACCTCCGAGGACCGAGGCAGGTCACAGGAGGAGCTGAAGTTGTTCCCCAACTTGCCTCATCCCGTGTCTGTCCATGGTGGAGCTGTACTGGCTGCCTCCAAATCGCCTCCCGGAGCAGCTCAGCCTGCACTCTTGCTTCGAGCTTGTTTAGGGAGAGATGCTTGGGTGAAAATTAGTCCAAATTAACTAACAGCATGAATTTAAAGTGGATTACTGGAACTGCACTGGCCTCTAGCATGGCTGCGTTTAGCCAGAATAAAAGTGGCCTTAATTTGCTTACTTCAAAGCTAAATGAAATGAAGCCTGCTCCCGATTCTGAGTAAATGTGTCCACCAGGGCTTTAATCCACTTTACCTATGCAAATCCTGCTCAGATCAACTGCCTTAATCACCCACGTGTCAACAAGTCTCCGCAAAGCAGGATATCCAGAGAATACGGACAGTTGGGCTGTGAACTGCATGTGCTTGGGCTCCTTTCCCTGCCTGACCTCTGTCCGTGGCAGGAGCGAGAACCAGCTGTCGGAGGATGACGCTGTCTTGGTGTCTTTGCCCCAGATCTTGCAGTGGTTGGGTAAACACCAATTTCCTTGTCTGGAGAAGCTGGGGAAGGGAAGGAGACAAACCCGATTTGTCTAAGTACAGGGGAGACAGATCACTACTGGTATTAGTGTCACTTTTCTGTTAATAATTCTCTGATAAATCCCCACTTTTTTTCCCCTCCAGTCTAAAAATACTCCTCCAGCTTGGCAGCGTGTTGTGACTGTGATAATGAGAGTGTAGCGGCATGTGGATGCCGTAGCCCCTGCCCTTTCCTCCTCCGGCTGGCAGCAGCTGGGTGGTTGTTTCCAGAAAGACCAGAAGACGTTATAGATATATTGAGATGTGAGCAAGGCAGTCGTGACTTCAACCTTTTGAAAGGCCACGGCCTGGAGATGACCTTGATTTCAGAGGAACCGAGTGTGTTAAGGAAATGTCACGTCCCTGAGTCGGTGAGAGAGGTAGGATGCAAAAGCAAAACAAGAATGGCACAAGATTTTAGAAAGCTAATTCTGAACTGAAAAAGTATTTTAAGAAAAAGCCAGTGAAAAGGAATCTACTTGTTTTTTGTGAGAAGGGTTAAAGGAGGAGACACAGCAGATGCTCTGTGGGATACAGTGTCCAGGACCTGCCAAGGGGTCCGGGTGGTGGCCAGGCAGCCTCAAGCCCTGAGCTTTTGCTTTCAGAACTCAGGCTTTGAGCTGCAAGTCCTTGCTTAAATCCCTGTTGTGCTCCCACCCATCGGAGCCAGCGCCTGGTTAACCCTGGCTGGCAGGGGCTGTGGGGAGAAGCTCCAGGGTGAGATCGTGCACATGATGACAGATTTGTGGTCGTGTGGAGCCTTTGCTGGCTTTGAGCACTACAAAGATGAAGCGGTGTCCTCCCGCTGTGAGTTGTTACCACTGAGTGGGGCAGCAACGCGGAGCAGTTGTACGAAGGTGGGGGGACTGGTTCTCTTGCAGTTCTGCCCTCTTCCTTTCCTCTTCTGGAGGCTTTGATGAAATTAGGCTGGTTTCTGTCTTGATGGTCAGAGAGGTATCGCCCCGTCGGCACCAGTCAGTCCGTGCTGGGTTACCTGTGCTCTCAGCAGTCCCCTAGCAGGAACAGGGAGTGGAAACGTGGTTCCCTTACCCTGCCTTGTCCTAGAAGCAAGGCACAGCTCATCCACTTCGTGTCCTTCGAGGCAGCGTGGCTTGGCAGGCAGCTGAAAGATTTATCGCTGCTTTGAGAGGCTTTGGAAGAAATGTCCTTTCTGTGCCGTTTTTCCTTGAAGTTTCAGTAATGGGTTGATAATTCACTGTGCACGTAAGGCAGGGCACTTACTGCGTCCTGCCTGTGTCAGAAGCTGTTCGCGCTTCGCAGCGAGACAGCCAGCCTCAGCAGCAGAGCCTCTGCGGAGGTGACAGCAGGGGGACCGGGTGGGATCTGGTGTGGCCAGAGCAGCTGGGGCAAAGGAAACTTAAAAAGTTTCTGCTGGTAGAGCAAAGAGAGCTGAGAGTCAGGACTCGGAGGTGTTTTCAGCAGGGCTGGTGGCCCTGGGACAAATAACCGGTGTGAAGAGCTTGCTCAGCAGAGCTTTGGTGCTCAGTAATTTGACTTCTGGCCGCACACGAGGAACGCGCAGCAGCACGCTCGGCGTTTCCAGGCACCTCGTGGAAGTTTGTTTGCAGAAGGGGAGAGCGCTGCCTCATCTCGATCACGGCTCAGGGAAAGCGCTTTAGTGCTTGTTTAAATGGAAATGGTTTGTGTGCACGGGAGGCAATTCACGGCTGTCACGGGGAGCCTGATGCTGAGCAGCGAACAGGCTCCTGCACGGTCCTTGTCCTTAGCAGGTTCTTGTTGTCAAGTGATGGGCTGCAGTAGCTCGGGAGCTGCTTTTAAATGTTTGGGGGTTGTTTTTTTTAAATAGAACTTGTCCTTCCATTGGAAAACACCAGAAGGAAACAAGTCTGTACGTTACAGAAATGGAGACGTTACATTTGGAGTGGAAAACTCAGCAGTTTTAGGGGAGGCTTTTCTTTCCCATCTCCCTCATTCCTTGCTTTCAGCTTTTCCTTTTCCCCTGTTCTTTAGGAAAAAAATCAGGACTTAATATAGCTTTTCTGCAGAAAATTGTCTTAAGCTGGGGAATGTTCCACAGAATTTAAATGGAGAGAGAGAAAAAGAACCTCTTTGAACGTAACTGTGTTGACCGTTCAGGGTTCTGAAATCCATCTTCATGAGCTTTCTGAACGGTGCGTTTGAAGTCGTGTTCTTGTCTGGTGCAGGGCAGTTCCGTGGAGGGGCTGCTGGGCCGCTTCCGTGCTGCTGGCCCCCTCTCTGTCCTTGTTTTCTTGCTTCCCTTTTGTGATGGGGGCTTTAAGTCAGCCCTTGGCAGAGCCTCTTTCCCAGTGGTGTTATTGCGGGTAACGCGCATCAACGGAGCCACCTTCTAACGCGGCCAGTTCAGGTTTTAAGCTTCTCGCTGTCTGGTCTGAAGCTCCGAACGGGCACGTCTGCTCCCACCTCTCCCTTACCATGCTCCATTATTTATTCTGCAGGAGATGAGATGAAAGAAAGCCAGAACAAGGACACTTAGGCTGCTCCATCTGAGGGTGGGAGCGGAGCCACGCTCGCTGGAAAAATGCTAATGTGAGTGCAGCGGTTGCATCTGTACTAGAAACCCACAAAAAAGCATCGTCCGCAGGTTACAAAGCGATGTGCTTAAAAGCTGGGAATGGCCAGAAAAGAAATTTCTGGCGGATCTCAGTTTGCACCTTTGTGTATTTGCCCTGTGATGGTTTGTAGCTCTGCAGCCACACTATCCCTTCCCGGAGCTCCCGACCTGGCTCCTGTGCTGTGCAGAACGGGTCGTGTTCGCTTGCTCTGTTCGATGGGTTTTCTGCGGTGTCCCATCTGTCCCCGTGTTACTGATTCAAATGCTGCTCGGAGAACGAGAGTGGTGAACTTAAAGCCTCGCAGGCTTTTATGGCATTGATTGTTATTTTACTGATGTGCCTCTCAATCAGTAAACAACCCCTCTGGCCTTGACGGGGGGGCGTTTTCCTCGAAGCGCTTGGGTTGGACTCAGGTGTGAAACAACCCGATGAAAAATCCCCCCAAGATTAAGATCCCCCTCGAAAAAGCAACTAGGGGAAATCTGTAGGAAAGAGAAGATGCTAATAAAGTAATGAAAGTTGTGGAGGGGAGCGGGGGGAGAGGCGGGTGTATCGCCATCCTCGGCAGCAAAACCTGGGAGGGGTGTGTGGGTACAGGCGCGCG
>NW_010390162.1:4456-8130 GCF_000710305.1 Buceros rhinoceros silvestris | reverse complement strand
GGCAGCAAAACCTGGGTGGTGTGTGTGGCTACTGGCTGCCGGCCAGCCCGGCTCTGTCTGGCACTTGGGGTTTAGTCTCTTTATTTGAATCTCTAACGTGAAGCACAGCGGAATGAGGATCTCCTCAGCTCTCATGGAGTTGTCTGCCCCGGAGCGTGAGAGGGGGTTAGGAGGAGATGGGTTTTACTTGTGTGTCTGTGGAGGGCTCGCCACGTCACCCTTCTTACTGCGCTTCCCGCTGCCTTTCAGCTTTGCTACTGCCTGTTCCTTTGCTTCAAGTGACGTTTGACGCTTGTGGCTCAGGAGCAGTTTCTCCCTAGATGTCTCCCGACTGCACCTCGGTGGGGTTTTCTGTGTAGTCCAGGGGTAGAGGGGGGAAAGGGGCTGCTGTGTGCTGCTGCAGGGACATCGCAGCCACCGCCTCTGTGGGGATGACACCCATCACCCACGCTTCCTCTCTGGGAAGGTGCCAGGTGACTTGCTCTCACTGAAGCCTTCCAGGTCTCCAGTCTGCGAATGTTCATGCGGTTTGAATAATGCATAAAGTTCCAGCACTTGCTGGAGTCAAATATTCTCCTCTAGTGTCTTAGATCTTTAAAAAATGGATGAATACATTTTTACTTGAAAATCTTCCGCCTGCTCTTTGTGCTCTTTGTTTCCCCTTCCCAGCCCATCACCCGTTCTCCAGGCCTTGCAGCGTTCTAATTGTACGATTGCCACCAGGTTTAGCTGCCCTCTCTGACAGGGATCTCATTCTTTCCTGTTGCCTTTGATTGTTAGAAGGACCATTCTCCTTTGCGCAGAAAAGCAGCAGCCTCATTGACCGTATCCGTCCACAGTTAATGAATTCAGTCACATGGTCGAGCAGGAGCCTCTTGTGAATCTGCTGCTTGATGGGCTTCTCCTGTCACCGTCTGAGGAGAACTCGGTCCCTTTGTAGAGTAGTGACCTCTTTGAACTAGGAGCTGAGGCTGCAGCACTGCTGGCAGAGACCTGATGGCTCTGAGCACTCGCAGGGAGGGGAATCTGCAGCGAGGGATGTAAAGAGCCGCCAGGCTGGACACCAGCCCCGCAAGGAGTCTGCAGGAGGGCTGTGCTGGGCACCGATACCTTTCCAGGCGCTGGTAAGGCAGATGCTGTGAGGGAGCCTGTCTGGACTGCCAATTTGAACCGTAAAGTGCAGACAGAATGTCTGAAGACCAGGGAGTCAGTCTGGAGCCTGGGGATCAGGGGCTCTGAACTTGAAGCATCCAGAGGAAACTTTAATTTGCTCCGTAGCCTGTTGAATTAATGACCTGAAATGGGGCGGGGGTGCAGCTAGGTCACCTCTCAGGACAGAGCTGTGACAGCTGTGGGTGTGCAGAACTGCAGTGATGCTGTTTGTGCTCAGCAGCAATGCTGGAGCCTGAACCCCTCGTCTGAGGATCCCTGGCAAGGCTATGAGGACACGCCACCGTCTCCCAACAGCGTTAAGGCAGAACCGTTTGTTTGATTCCGTTCTTGATTCCTGACTGCTCAAGCAGTTGGGAACCAGTGGGAACCAAGAGATGCTGGGCAATTCTTTAGGTGTCTTGGATTGCTCTTCCCCATCCATTTTGGTTACTGCCATTGGCCCCCACATCACACGTGCTCCCTCGGAAGTCGCCAGGGTGGCTTTCCTGGGCTGTGACCCAGGCGATGGGTAGGATGCTTTGCCTTCTGTGACAGCTTGAGGTCATGGCATGCTGTCCTTGCACAGAGCACTGCTTTTGCACCAGGAATGCTAATCTAGACGATTTGTGTGACCCCTCTGCAACCCTCCCTCACTCTTGTGATGCTCTGCCAAGCTTCTGTCAAGTCCTGCTGGAGAGGGGCACCAGAAGCCTCCCCGTTTGGAGGGCGTCCCGCCTGCAGGTCCCTTCATGAGGGCAGAAAGCTTGGGCCTGGGGGGAAGGAGCCTGCCTGGAGCAGATGCTCAGCCCCTGATTAATGTGAAAGCGAGGAGCCGGATCCTGACTCGTGGCCAGTCCCGCGCTGGGAAGGGTGGTTTAACAGGTCTCACCCTGTCACTGTGTGTGTGTGTGTGGCTGGAGTTTGTCCAAGCTTTGCTCTGATGGGTGCTGGACTGGATGGTTGGGGTCTGACAATTCTCTCAGCAGGGCTTCCTTGGAGGAAGACGAGGGAGGGGCTGAGCAGCAGTGCATCTTCCTGGCTTTCCCACTATCAGATGCTCCTGGAGCCCATGCTGCAGGAGCACCAAGTACCCAACAGACCTCCTTTAAAATGAAAAATCATAAAAAATTCACCCCTAGGTATCAGGAGTTGGAAACCTGAACAGAAACGACTAGAATGGGACATGATCCTTTTAATCATCTACCAAGTTGGCTTCGAGGCAGCTGTGGTTTAACAGCGCGACCTGCTGGGAGCACGTCAGAAAAATCAGGGTGAGGACACGAGCTGAAATCCAGCCCTCTGGAGAAGCCTCTGCCCCGTCTGCTCTGGGCAGCTCTGGCACAGGAGGGCGCTCCTCGGGATGGGCTGAGAAGAGCTGAGTGTTTTCATCTTTCTTAAAGCAGTAGTAGGAGGAGTGAGGGTGAGCAATCGAGACGTGCCCTTGGCACTGCTCGTAGGCAGCGGGTCCGCTAAAACCCCAGGCGACACCTTCTGTGCCCGCTGTCATCTCGAGGGTGTTAGGAAAGGAGATGCCACGCTGGCCGGGAAGGGACAGCGCTGGTGTTGAGGCACTTGAGGCCAAACCAAGCTGGGGAGGTGCTCTGGGGATGCTCCCTGAGCCAGCGGGTTTGGATCTCTGCTACTCCCTTACCAGCCACTCCTGAGTCTTTCGGGGTAGGTTTAAACATTGACCATTGTCCTTTGGACAACGTACCGGGCAGGGGATGTGTGAGGATGTGAGTGTGTCTGCAGGACCTCAGGAGAGCTGAGCCTTGCCATAGTCTAGGTGTGTCTCTGGTGGTGGCAGATGTATCTCTGGTGGTGCTCAGCAGAGGAAAAGCCTCCTGCATGCAGTGCGCCGACGTGGTGGAGAGGCATTGCTCATACCCCAGTGCGGGTACTGGGTTTGTGGGGTCCCCCGTTCTGTCCGGGGAGCTCTGGAGCAGCTCCACAGGGATTCTGTGCTCACACAGGTGGCTTCGGGGCCTGACGGGTGGGTGTGCATGGCAGCCATCGCCCCACGGCAGACCGTGTTCTCTACGGAGAGGAGCGCTGCCTTGTTCTATTATTGGCAGCCCTTCTAAAGAGAGTAACGTTTACTGGATGAAAAGACTACTAGAAATCCTTACAGTGTTAAAAATGTATGAAACTACCTTCCTTTAATCATCTTTTTGCTATTAATTAACTATGAACAATATTACTGTGGTGCCTGGAGTCCCTCCCGGCCAGCTCTAAGGGCCAAGGTGGCCTGTGCCATCTGTCAGCCCCAACTGAATCTACCCTGCGCCTTCTGTGCAGGTTCCAAGCTGTTTCTCCTTGATGAAAAGGGGACTAAAAAAGCCCAGGCTGGTTTATTTTTTTTTGTTATGAAGAAGTCATGAGGCCAGATAAGCCATGGCTTATGGTGAGGAGCAGGTTTGGAATAACCTTGGCGCATGAACACAAAGTCATCTCCTGCTTTGTCTGCAGAGAGAGCTGCCAGCATCCTGCCGAAGCACAGCTCTATGCTGGCTCCCCCCCCC
>NW_010390162.1:1330-4377 GCF_000710305.1 Buceros rhinoceros silvestris | reverse complement strand
GCTGGCCCCCCCCCCCCCCCCAGCTTTTTTTTTTTTTTTAAATAGACTGTTAATTAACAAGGCAGAGGCAAAAACACACACAAAGACGATGGAATAGTTTTTAACCTGGCTTGATTAATGCTGTCAAGTTGTACATCTGAGTGTGAGCTCAGTGGGACTGTTGCTTTTGTTTAATACCACAAGACACCTCAGTCTGGATTGTTGCATTACAGTACAAATAAAAAAACAGAAACAAAACCACATCTGCATCGTACAAGGTGAGAAGAGTATGAGAATTCTAAATATTTACAGAGAAGGGCAAGTCGGGAAACCACAAAAATATTTACATAAAAATACATGAGTTTGTCGGCATATACATTTTACACCAGTTCACAAAAAAAGACACTATATAAATTAAAGTGGAGGGAAGGCCAAAGGGAACCCAAGGCTTTCTGGGATGTTTCTCTCATGCGGCTCAGGGAAAAGAAAAAAATCCAGTCTTCTACAGCAGGAAAATGAACTGCAAAACAACCCATTTCTCCCTCCCCTCCCTCCCTCCCTCCCCCTGACCGGCCGAGGACTCTGCACACAAGGTCTGATGGTGTACGGCTGTTTGAACCATGGTCTCAAGGTGGTTTTGGTTTGTGTGTAGTAACTTACTACCGCTGTGCAAGCCTTACTGACCCCCCCTTCGGCTGATGAGTGGAAATCGAGCAGCTCCGGAAAGACGCAGGCACCGAGTTGAGGGTGTTGTGTCATAGAGTTCACCTGGTAAGACTCGAACATCAGAGTGGTGCTTTCCTGGGGACTTCACAGGGGCTGGGTCCTCCTTACCTAAGGCCTGGGGCCCCTCCGCCAAGGAGGGTCTCCTGGGGGCTGTATGCCCTGCTCCAAGGCAGGGGGGGAAAGCCCGAGTTGGAGGATGCGATTGGACCCAAACTCTTGCATGCACTAGGGAGAAGCTCAGCTGAAAACTCAGGAAGGGGCAGCTGGAGATGCAGGTAGCTCGTGGCACGGGTAAGGGGATGAAGAACACCTCACTGGAGCCCTGGTTCGGCACCGCAGTACTTAATCTGCGCAGAACTGGGCTCGTGATAGGGCATTATCTGCGTTGCTCTCTCCCAGGTCTGTGCTAGGACACTAAGAACTGAACTCCCAACTTACCTCCAGATCCTCCACCTGCCTCAGACGCCCGGTGTAACCTCCCCTCCTCGCCCCGGTGCACAGCGCCCTTTTGAACCTCAGCTATGCATTGTGGCAAGACACAGCTGGCTGTTCTGTGTTTACCGTGACGCGGTGAACGAGGCTGTAAAACCCTTTCTGAGGACCATCAGAGGAACCACAGTGCAAGAGCAGATCTGCATAGTTCATATATGGCTTTGCGTGGGGTGCAGGCGGGGGTGACAGCTGAGCGGTAGGTGCTGAAGCCACCGGCAGCAGCAACACCAAAGGAAAGGTGCTGGTCTGTGTTATTTCCGGGAAAAGCTGGTGCCTTAACCTTCCTTTTTTGCTTGTGTGTGTGTGTACTTGTGGGTCAACTGGGTGTGCAGAAGTTTGGGGTCTCTGAGAGCCTCTAGCCCCAGAAGAACGTGCTGACGTGGCTCCGTACAGAGGGATGGGAGGACGCTGGGTACTGAATTTTCTGCTGTTTGGTTTTAACAGAGACCTTCTGGGTCTCAAGGGGAAGGCTGTTTGCAGCAGCTCTGTAGGTGTATGGGCGTGAACTTGTAGCAGCTCTTTGTGGAAGGTGCTGAAAGCTTTTGATCCCCACGGGCTGCGGGTGCGTGGACAGTGCAGCGAGCTGCAGAGCCCAGGCTCAGGCAGGAGCAGCACAAGGAAGAGAAGTTGTCCAGGGATGGCACTTGGATCTTTAGAGGGAGGTGGTGGCTTCGAGGAGGAGCCTCCAGAGAGGCAGTTACAACCAGGGGAGCTGGGTTCACCCCCTCATGGTGGGTAGTCCTGGATAAGGTAAGGCCTAAAGGGAGGAGAGTTGGTGCAGGGGCAGGAGCAGGGAGTTAAGGCTTTCACAGAGAGAGAGGTTTGACCTGCAGCTCCCCTCACCTGAATCCCAAACCGGCTGAACCACTGGCCCTGCTTTAAAGGAGACCTCGGCAGCTCGCTGCCAGCGGTGGGGAGCCTCCACTACAGCGGCGAGGGCTGGCGCTCCCCTCGCAAAACCCCAACCCCTCTACCTGGGCACGCACTCACCAGGAGGTTGTGGTCACCTGGCTCACAGAGCTGCTGCTTTGGGTTTTTTTCCTTCTGGCTGCCAGATTTATTTCTGTACCACATCAGGACAGCTCTCTGAAACAAAATGCTCAAGACAATAGCAAACCAAATAGGACTATGAGGTGGTGGTACTGGAGCAGCCCCAGACGAGGAAGCAAACAGCTCAAGACTAGTTAGCTACTAAGAAACAGGTTTAGCATTTAAAAGCCCCAAAATAGCCGTGAAACTTTTGTTCCTGAAACTATCTCGGCTCCCTTTAACTTCCCCTGCCCTGTACGAACCGCAGGGCTTTAGTACAACCTTCTAGCGATTTGAAAGGGGGTGGGGGAACAGGAATGGCCTTGGAATCGATGAGTGAACGTGTAAAAACTCCGAAATCTCGAGTCTATTGCTTGCAAGCCCTGTCTAACGACACGGATGTGCTTTATTTATATGGGGGGGGGTTGCAGCGGGGCCCGGCGAGGCTGAGAGGCTGCTTCGACAGCACACAAAGCTTTTCACCGCCGGGGACAGCGCTGTTAGAGCGCACTGCTCGTCTGTCCCTGCTGCTGATCGTGTATTGGGATGAGCTACGCTGGCCATGGGGGAGGCAAAACTATTTCACAGCACATAAACTACCCTGGGCATGCCACAACTTCACAGGGATCCTCTCACCAAGGGGATCGGAACCAAATTCAAGGTTACAGAAGACCGTGTCCTGTGGACCTTCCCTTTAAGGCCCGTAGGAGCGTTCCCTGATCTCAGAGCTGCAGGATCAGGCCCGGGGCGAACAGCTGGTCATGCAGGTAACTCGGCACTTACACAGGGCTAAGTCGGGCTCCGATTTACAAGCTGGATGT
>NW_010390162.1:769-1211 GCF_000710305.1 Buceros rhinoceros silvestris | reverse complement strand
GTGTTTTAATAAAGTTTTTTTTTTTTTTTTTTTTTTTTTTTGAGAGAGAGATGACCCTGTCGGGCCAGCCACAAGGTGGTGTTGCATCATCGGGGCTGTAGATACAGCCTAGCAGCCAAGAGGAATCGGCGTGAGATGGGCTGTTCCCAGCCGTGTGCGTATGGTTCGGTGTATTTTTCTGGTTTATTTTCTTTTGCTAGGAGAAATGCAAACCCGCCCTACCTTGTCTCCCAGAGCCGGCCTCTGCTTACAACAGAGAAATGCAAAGAAATCAATTTAATTTGATTTCTTGTAGTCAATTTAATTTCACTCCCTGTCGTCAGAAGCAGCTTGTTAAGCAAGCAGTTTAGAAAGGATTTTGAACCCGCTTCAGAGCCTATTCCGCAGGCTTGAAGTCAAAACAGGCTCCCACCCCCTTCAAAGCAAATGGAGTGGATCCGCT
>NW_010390162.1:386-626 GCF_000710305.1 Buceros rhinoceros silvestris | reverse complement strand
GAAGTGGGTCCGCTACGCCTAAGCCGTAATTTTCAAGGGAGAGGCAGGGCCTCGGCATCGAGCGGGAAGAAAGCGCTTGGGAAGTCTTTCCCCCCTGCCCAGCTTGCTGCGTAACTTCGGAGGGGGCAGAACACTGGTTGTCCTGGAGACCCTTTCTTGGAAGCTTGTCCTGGAGCCCCTTTCTTGGAAGGTAGCAGTGGGATGGGCAGCTCACTACACACGGGGAGAACATGCACAGTC
>NW_010390162.1:0-217 GCF_000710305.1 Buceros rhinoceros silvestris | reverse complement strand
GTCATGCACAGGACCAGGGGGGCTCAGTGAGGAGGCAGTGGCAACTGCCAGTGTCAAATCTGGGCAAGGACAACCTTCTCCTTCCCTCCCTGCCCCAACAGCATCTCTTTCAGCTCCACCCGGCCCCCCTGGCAACGTCTGTGTGCCAAGAGCCTGCCCCCTTGTTCCAGTTGTCCCAAAACTAGGTGAAAAAGCTCTATCTCTAGTACATCAAAAA
>NW_010390161.1:0-24129 GCF_000710305.1 Buceros rhinoceros silvestris | reverse complement strand
TATTCTAAATTCAGGATGAAGTCACTGAAATATTCTATTATTGCAATGAGAAACAGTGCTACTTCTCAGTCACTTTTGTTCGGGGGTTTCTGCTATGATACCTCCTAGAAGTCAAGGAAATTGGCATAAATGAAGCAGAAAGTTTGTCTTCTTCCTATAAAGTTTTCTCATTTATTGGCAGTTCCTGGCAACAGATCTGGCCTTTGACAAGAATGCCTCTTCTGACAGATGGCGGCATCCAGTAAGATTTCAAACAACTCTGTTAATAAAGTTAGTACTTGATAGGCACTATTTTGTGTATGCAATTGTCCTTGAAAATCAAGGCCATAGTGTCAGGGAGCAGCAACAGGCAGCTGTTCTGCATGGGCAAGGATGTCCCATAGCTGGGGTGATGGGGTAGGACAGGCAGAGGCCTCCCTGGCCAGTGGGAGAGCAGGGCAGGGCTAGTGGCAGTAATGAGGGTCAGCCAAGAGGCCAGTGACAGCTGGGCAAGTCACAGGGTCAAGGCAGGTCCAAGGCCAAACCAAGTCATCGGGTCTGGAAGCCAAGATTTGGGGGGTGGGTGGCCAGACATGGTCACGGTCATGGCTTTGATGCAGCCCTGGCAAGGCCTGAGCTCCACTGTGGCTTCTGAGCCAAGGCAGAGAGGCTCTACTGAGACATCCCCCATCTCTTTCTAACTTGTCCCTTTCCCAGGAGAATGATGTAAGGGCTGATTCTCGAGGAGAAGAAAAGACAGTGCAGAAAGAACCGTGCCTCACCTATACCACCCAAGGAGACCTTCCGCTGTGCTCTTTGCAACCGGACTTGCCCATCCCGCACTGGCCTTTCAGCCATCAGCCCGCTTGCAGTAAGCGTGGGGAAAGCCCTTCCCAAATCTTCGTCCGTGAAGCCAAGCCATGATGATGATATGATGATGATGTAAGGGCACTGGCTATCAGGGCTGGCCTTGAGGACAGGAAGCCAAAGGCCTGGGAAAGCAGAGGTGGCAGAGGCTGTTGCTGCACACAAGGTCTCCCTGGTGCTTAGTTCCTCCTTTGTCCCAAGGCAGCTGAGAATTTTCCGAACTATAAAACTGGTTTGCATCATAGCCCCACCGTGAGTGTTTGATCAGAAGAGGAAATCACGCTGGCAGGCAGATAGGCGTAACATATGGATATTTGTACAACTATAGAAGAACACTCCAGCCCCTGGATGTAGTGTGAAGGGTTTTGCAGGATGACTACTTTGTGCTTCTTTCCTTCTCCACCTAATTACAAAGGGCATCTTTAACACTGCAAACATCAGGGAGACGCGTGTTTCCAGCAGATATCAGTACCCTGTGGCTCTGAAATAATTGTGCAGCTAAGCAAAAGAGACATGAATTTCCTTCATTAGGAAATCGCATACGGCTTGGCATTGCTACCTTATTTATGCATTTAGATTGACATCAACAAGACAAGATTTGTATGCAGTAATTGTCTTGGGTTGATGGTTTAATAATGTCTCTAAATTGCTATCAATAACAAACACTAATAATTTGTCTATTATTTCATAATACAGAAATGTGAATGACATCCCTCATCTTGAATCCTCTTGAGTTCCTTCACGCCCATGTTCTTACTGAATCAGTAATAGTCACAGCTCTGATGAGTCATCTCCTCCACAGCTCAAAAGCAATTCTTTTGGCTAATCTGAGAAGCAAGAATTTGACATTGGTGTCAAATAGATTAAAAATTAGCTTAATGGCGGCAAACAATAGAACAATAGTTCCTCTGCAGTATCCACAATAGCATTTAGGCCTGTGTACGGAGAAAAGTAACAGAAGATTCAAAACAGCAGCACACTGATAATCCAATATAACCTTTTATTTTCTTACTATGCCATATTCAATGACTGTACGTGCTGTGGTTTCTGAGTATGTAATGCTATGTACTGATGCTGATGTGCAAAATTTCTTCTGCACAGCCATCCCAGTGTGCCTTAAAAAACTATTCTTTAGGTTTTGGTCTTTTAATGTAGTCTGGGGACCAGCTGAAGACTACTGCCAACAGACTCACAGGCAAGACAAGATGGATGTGAACACAGCTTGGACACTATCAGTAGATTATAAGAGAACAAAATAGTAATTTTAAACTGAAAGTGTAGGGGGGGAAAAAAGATAAATAGTTCTTTGCTTTATAACATCCAGACTCCAGCAAAATTATATGAGTGTCAGGGAAAGATACGATACACAGCCTCCACAATCAAATTACAGTCAATGAAAAAGCCAATAAACAAGAGAGAAATCAGAAGTTTCCAGTGAACACTGGCAGGACAAAAAGTCTGTGCAGCTGATAAAACAATAACAAAATCTACTGAAAGACATCCTTAATATAAAACTTTTATATTTTATGTTTTCTTTTTTTATTATAACTCAGATGATCTTTTTCTTCTGTCTTGCAGATATTACATGAGACCTTGGGGTTAAGGAAAATGAGATAATAAAAATATCGATTTCAGTTGAAGACTGTAAACTGATGTACAAAAACTGTCAACCTGCTTCTACTAGAAGTGCTTAAAGGTACATATGACACCTTCCCTATTCACTGTTTGAGATTCCTGAACTGAAAATCCATCACGGTGCATTGTTAGAGGAGTACACAGCATGCTCACAAAAACCAAACCAAGCACACAGAAACTCACAAGAAGACAAAACAATACCAAAAGCCAAAATAAACAATAATATCCTAGGAAGAAACAAGCAAATGCCCTTTAATTTGTGACCTATAAGGAATTAGGAACTTGAGTTTTCACACTGTGTGTGAATATACCCTATCATATGAAATATCGTCATTACTACGTCTTCAAACTCCTTTCCAGCACATCAGAGGTTTTAACATCAGTTCCAAACTCTTATTTGACTGAGCCCCCACTGAAAAGGGATCGTACACAGAAAAACACAAGGGAACCCCAAAGTTTTGCTCAAGTTTTACTCTTGAGTGACATGCTTTCTTCTCAATTTTCCTCCTGTTCTTATGTTCTCCTTGATGCATAATGAATTAGCCTTTCCTCTTAGCATTATTAACTTTCCATGACAGTCTGTGTTCGGTACTAGAGGCAAGCTCAAGTCCCTTTCATACTGAGCAACCCCTTCTATAACGACAGCATATAAAATACCCTTCAGTAAAAAATCCAAAAAAGTGAAGGAAAAAAAAAAAGCCTTCTGTGTAACCTCCAAGTATGTTTTGCTGGAAGTGCCATAACAGTTTCTTTCTTACATTATTCTCCTTTCATACCTATTGTCATACATAATTTACCCTTTTGTTACGTTATGCTAGATTTTGTAAGATTTTTGCTGTAATGGTTGTTTTGGGAAGTACCTAGCAGATCTCAGGGCACTAATGGAAATTATGGTGACCAACAGGATGGTCAAAAGGTAAACCCTTTAAAACACTAACGTGAGTCTTGAGAGAACACATAGTTTCTGAAAGAAAATTTATAGAAGTAAATTTTTGACAGAAAGCCACACCACACTTTCTGTCACAGTGAGCATGCATAGGCAATTCATTTGCTGACAGATGGTTTATGAACGCTTTTTTCAAAATATAAATGCACTTTGTGTCTATTGTTGCAAATGAAGACTTCAGAAAGCAAGGTGCAAGAAGCCTTTAACCTAACCCAGCTTTTAAGAACTTCTTATGTGGGTCTAAGAAAGCAAGGTGACTCCTTAATAGCAGTGGCAATGACCATAATTTATTCATTGTTTGCATCCATTACTGAGTTTGGTAAGGCCTTCTGAGCTTAGTAGTTATATTTTCAATTAGGACATCAGTGACAGCATCATCACATAAGGTTTCATGCCCCCGTCGTACTCCAAGTAATACACATAGAACTGTTGTGGTTCGGAGAGACCCTTAAGATCATCAAGCCCAGCTGTTAACCCAGCACTGCCACCACTAAAACATGTCTCTCAGCACCACATGTACACTTCCTTTAAACACCTCCAGGGACAGAGAGTCCACCACTCCACCACTTCTCTGAGCAGCCAGTGCTTTACAACCCTTTCTGTAAAGACATTATTCTTAATATCGAACCTAAATCTCCCATGCACAACTTGAGGCTGTTTTCTCTTGTCTTATTACTTGTTTCTGTGTAGAAGAGACCGACCCCCACCTCACTACAATCTCCTTTCAGGTAGCTGTAGAGAGGTAAGGTCCCCCCTCAGCCTCCTTTTCTCCAGGCTAAACAACTCCACATCCCTCAGCAGCTCCTCACAGGATTTGTGCTCTAGACCATTCAGCTTCGTTGCCCTTCTCTGGATGCACTCCAGCATCTCAATGTCCTTCTTGGAGTGAGGAGCCAAAAACTGGACACAGGATTCAAGGTGTGGCACAAGTGCCAAGCACAGGGGGACAATCACTTCCCCACTCCTGCTGGCCACACTATTGCTGATACAAGCCAGGATGCTGTTGGCCTTCTTGGCCATTTCGGCACTCTGCTGGACCTGGCACTTGGCCTTCTTGAACCTTACACCATCGGCCTCAGCCCATCTATCCAGCCTGTCCAAACCTGATCTAGCTTAACTGAGCTACCCAGATGTATCTGAAGTAGAACTGTCTACATCTAATCCTTTCTTTAAGAAAAACTGTTCTGTGTGTATGCAAAACTAGTGTTTGTGCTGTTTTTCAGAAAGCTCAAGCTGTATATATTCACTCGCAAGCTCTGTTATTCTTTCACAAGTTCTGCTCCTAGCAGAAAATGATTCAGGGACTGTCAGGCTTCTCCCTGTTATTAAAATTAGTATTTTAGATGGCAGTTTGTATCTTTTAAAAAACCACGAATAAACTAGCTCAAAATCTTGTTTCCAACAGTGGCCAAAGTGGGAAGATCTATAAAAAGGACAATGATGATGAATATTTTCCTGAGCGTCAGCTACTTGAGTTTGAGGGAACTCCTTATTCAGACACGGTTTCTTCAAATAAAAACATGTCTGTATTGAAAAATCTTCAGAGGATTTCTCTTTTATAAACATGGCTGTTTGTGTTTTTATCTAGCAACAACTCTTTGAAGGGTAGGGCAATGTGTAGAACGGCTTCCCACAGATTAACCAGACACTGTGTGAAGAACTATGCCTTTGTTTTGAAACTGTCCTCTCAATTTTAACTGGTGCTCTTACCCAGTCAGTCTGTGCAACTTATTATTTTACAGACTACCAAATCTTCCCTGCTTGACTGTTTTCTATGTTGAAGAGGCTTAGCGTTTTCCTCTCTATTCTGATTATTGCTTTCAAAATAGAACCCCTCTCTGTGCCAGCTATCATAGTGAAACAGCGGCGTTTAAAGCACAGATTCATAGTATTAGAGAAACATTCTGGTTGGAAGAGACCTTTAAGATCATCGAGTCCAACCGCTCACCCTGCACTGCCAGGGTGCCTAAACCATGTCCCTCAGCACCAATTTACACATCTTTTAAACACTTCCAGGGATGGGGACTCCACCACCTAATTCAATACAGAGGTAAGGACCTAGCATAAAACAGTAAAGTGGCAATATGGAAGTTTTTTCTACAACAATCATATGACTCAAGACTATTCTTACCCAAAGCTTTTTACCACTTAAATGATATAGTAACACATAAAAAACTCATAAGGTCTGCATTTTCCCCTCTACCTAATCTACGTAATTGTGAGAGAGAAAATGTCATACATGTGACTTACAATTTTCACTCCACATACATGGTCGTACGAGACTACTTGTTTATAACAACGTCTTTTGTCACTGAGTCTCTGGTCGGTAGATCATATTCCCCTTTTTGATGTGGAATGTGAATTTCCTTTCTGATGTGAACAAAACAAAATCTCCAAAGATATGATCCATCTGGCAAATAAAAACCAAGGAACCTAACTAAAACGTAGATAATGTATGTCCTCACAAGTAAACATCTACATGCAAACACGCCTTAGATAATTTCAAAGACATCAATATAAATAGAAGCAAGTCTAAAGATTCTACAGAAAAGCCTAGAAGAAATGAGAATGACTCCGAAGGGCTCAAGGAAAAATATAAGGCACAACTTCCTCTGCAAGCCTCAAAAAACTACATTGTAGACATGGAACATAAATTACATAATCAAATTCATTGAGATTATGAAATAAAGTTTTTTAACTAGAATGGGTAAATAATTATATTTTAAAAGGTCTTTTTCTTTATTTGTTCAGTGAAAAAAGTGTATCAGTTTGTAAAATTGAAAGAAAATTTTTCCTTTCAGCTGTATTCAACATGAAATTGTAGTTCTCCACTGGTACTTAAAAGGATACACTACTTAAAGTTGTTGAAAACCCTCGTTTTCTTCTATGTGTTAACACCTAGATCAGACTATATTAAATATCAATTATTTAATAACATGGATAAGAATGGCTTTGCCTTGTTGGACATGTAGCTGAAGAAAAGAACCTAAAACAACCCCAAGCAGGATCTGAATCCAAAATCACGTGCTGATACATCAACTGCAGGCTAATGTGGACAATTAAATTTTTATAGATTATTTAGCAGTGTGGTTTCCCAAACATGATTTCTGAGACTGTTAGGGTCAGAATACTGTTATCAACAGAATACTGGTGCACTGAGACATTTCACAGAACCCAAGTTATTCTCACTGCACAGTACACCAGGAACCAGGATTTCAGGAGAGTGGGAGAAAGTGCCATCAGGAATCAATAGACACACACTTAACCAGGTCAAGCTGAGCTTTCCGTGCTGTGTGTCAGCAGCAGCAGAGCCAAAAGCAAGAAGGGTGAGAATACGTCGTAAGTCTCATAAATAGAAAGAGAAGAGGAAGGAGAGGAAGGAATAGAAACTTCTAAAAATGCCATTGAGCCCTGCAGCACCAGAACATTATGGAGCCAGTGAGGTGTGGAGCACTGACAGTTTTCTCTGTCGAGGCTTGCTTACAAGGAGTTTGCAAATTACTGGCCTTTCCTTTAATATTGTATTTATCTAGTGCTAAGTGAGGAGTTGAGCTCCAACACCTCTTCATGGTGCTGATTGCAATAGCCCTGTGAACCTGCCATATGAGCTTTCTCCCACTGCATGCACCTGGCAGGGCAGAATGGAGGAACTGGACCAAATAATCCGGTACCTAACACTCATTCCACTGCAGATGTATGCAAACAGCACCATAATGAGATCTCTGACAATTTCTCTGAAACATCAGAGGAAATGCTTTTCCTGCAAGATGTCAAATGCAGTAACAAATTCTATAACCATCCTGAAAATAAAAGTATTGGACATGACTTAAATGACATCAAACAGATAATGCAGGACACAGAAGAAATATCTGCCTCTGTGACACTGGTCAGAAACATGCAGACAGAGGGAGGAGGAGAAGGAAGGGAGGTCTTTCAATAAGCTCCCGTGCTTTTAAGGCGAGGGAGAACTTCCTTATTGATATTCAATATGACATCTTACTCCTGCTAAATCTTAACAATGGCCTGCCCCGCTAAGTTTTGCTCAGTATTGAAATACAATGTGCTAGGAAGTGTTGTTTATTTTAAAAGGATTACTTAGTTTTCCATGCATTATGTCCTACATTATGAAGCTCTGAACACATCTTTTGATAACTTACTAATTCACCTTTTGGCCACCTTAGAGTGGTAAAGCAGGGAATAAGTAAATAGACTGTATTTGCAGACATCATAATTTATAGAAATATTGGTAACAAATTATTAAAATAATACTATAACTGGTGTCCTGGTTTGAGTTAGAGCAGCACTCATTCTGTTCAGAGATTTCAGCTCGGTCTCTGCTCAGTGGCTGCACTGTCTGAAGTTAACGGCAGGTTGTTGCAAACAGTGTCTGCTTCCAGAAGTGACAATGCCTCATGTTCACAGTCACTACCAGGGGCTGATGTGCAGAAAGGATCTGGCTTATACTGGCTCCTGTGGAGACCAAGATCACTGCTAAAACCTGTGTGCTATGGTGGGGTGCAGTAAGTAAGAGGCTGTGGTGGAGCGGATGGGGACAGGTAACCCTACACTGACCAACAAGGTGTTCCATCCCAGACGTCATATTTGGTATAAAGCTGAGGGATCTCAAGAATCTCTTGTCTCTTGCCCTCTTCTTCAATGGCTGGTGTCTGAGGAGGACTCTGTCCATTCTGCCTTCGATCCCAATTCCTGAATCCAGTTCCAGAATCCAGCTCCTGCATCCAGTTCCCATCTGCTGCTGAATCCAGTCTGGGCCTTCCCCAGCGTCTGCCCTGCAGTGTCAGTGATGACAGTGACATGGTTGCCATCAGGGGTGTTGAGTTTGGTATTGGTATTGTGTGTATTTGTATATATTTAATTTTATTGTTATTATTCTCATTAAAACAGTTGCCGTTTTCTTTTCCAACCCATAAGTCTCTCTCCATTACTCCTTTTCTCTTTCTCCTCTTTGGGAAGGGGAGGAGCAGGGGTGGAGTGGGTAATAGAGAGCGTCTGTCACTCATCTGGTGGCCAGCCCAGCTCTAACCTGTGACAACTGAGTAAAAATACTGCAAGTCATAGAATCACAGAATAATTTTTGTTGAAAGAGACAATCAAGATCATCAAGTCTAACCAATAACCTAGCACTGCCAAGTCCACCACTAAACCATTTCTCTAGACATCACGTCTACACATCTTCTAAATACTTCCAGGGATGTGGACTTCTCCACCACTGTTGTGAAGACTGTTCCAATACTTCACAACCCTCTCTGTAAAGACGCTCAACAACCTTTGTAGAGAGCAATAAGGTACCTCCTGAGCCTCCTATTCTCCAGGCTAAAGAATCCCAGTTTTTTTCAGCCACTCATATCCAACCTAAACCTTCCCTGGCACAACTTTAGGCTGTTTCCTCTAGTTGTGTCACTTGTCACATGGAAGAAGAGTCTAACCCTCACCTCACCACAACACCTGACACCTCCTTTCAGGTAGTTGTAGAGAGCAATAAGGTACCTCCTGAGCCTCCTATTCTCCAGGCTAAAGAATCCCAGTTTTTTTCAGCCACTCCTCATAAGACTTTTGCTCTAGACCCTTCACCAGCTTTGTTATCCTTCTCCAGACATGCTCAAGCACCTTAATGGCCTCCTTATAGTGAAGCGCCCAAAACTGGACACAGGATTCGAGGGGTGGCCTCACCGGTGACAAGAGAAGGGGCACAATCAACTCCCTGGTCCTGCTGGCCACACTACTGCTGATACAAGCCAGGCTGCTGTTGGCCTTCTTGGCCACCTGGGCTCAATGGCTCATATCCACCCTGCTGTCAACCAACGCTCCAAGGTCCTTTTCCACCAGGCTTTTCACAGCCTCTCTTCCCCAAACCTGTAGCATTGCAGGGGTTTGTTGAGACCGAAGTGCAGGACCTGGCACTTGGCCTTGCTGAACCTCATACAGCTAGCCTCAGCCCATCGATCCAGCCTGTCCAGATCCCTCTGTAGAACCTCTCGACCTTCAAGCAGATCAATGCTACCTCCCAACTTGGTTTCATCTGCGAACTTCCTGAGCGTGCACTCGATCCCCTCATCCAGATTATTGATAAAGATGTTAAAGAGAACAGGCCCCAATACTGAGCCCAGGGGGACACCACCTGTGACCAGCCACCAGCTGGATTTAACTCCATTCACCACCAGTCTCTGGGCCCGGACATCCAGCCAGTTTTTTATCCAGCGGAGAGTACACCCATCCAAGCCATGAGCAGCCAGTTTCTCCAGGAGAATGATGTGGAAAATAGTGTCAAAGGCTTTTGTAAAGTCTAGGTAGACAATGTCCACAGGCCTTCCCTCATCCCTAAGTGGGTCACCTTGTCACAGAAGGAGATGTAGTTTCCTTTCACACTACCAATAATGTCAGACTACAACTTAACTGTTGAGAAGCTGTACTTGTACTGCTTCATCTTTCAAATCTCCTTTCTCTAGAGATTCAGCTAAGGACATCAGAGTAGCTGTTGCTGGAAGATACAATGCCAATAGAAAAAATCTACAGAAAGCGACATATTACCAGTAGGCAATGGTAGAGATCCTTCTAGCTTCTTTTATTCAATTTATAACTTTCTGAATAAGTTACCAAAATATCATCGAGAGCATTTTCTAGTTCATACCTTTTTTAGTGAAACAAGATTTCAATTTGGGCTTCTGAACCTAGGAAGGCCAAAAGCTGACTCCATGTGCAATCAGGAAACCACTAAGGATTTTTAATATTTGCCTGTTGCTGGAGCTAGGAAACATTTGCCTGCTGGAAACGTAAAACAAACTAGCGTAGATCTCTATTAATCTCAAATTCACTCTAGAAGCAAAATTTAATACATTCCCTTTTACAGACTTGTAGAAAACCAGACCAGAAAAGAACAGGCAGAGGACGTTTATGCCAGTCTTCTTTCCCAACATAGAATCATATGGAGTATATGCCAGAGACCTGTTTCTGAAGACTTTCAGAGACAGTGGTTACACAACCTCCCCACACTGTTTATTTCAGTTACTCACTGCCCTCCTTATATAGAATGGTTTTCCTCATTTCTATGCTGGACATCTTTGGTTGCAGCTTAAGCATATTATCTCTTGTCCTAGCTACTTTTCAGAGACAGAGGGAACAGATTATTTTTTTATTTTTTCCACATCCCTTTTGTTATGTAACGGTCATTATGTCTTCTGTCCAGTCTTCTCCATGTTAACAGCCCCACGGGGCATGGCTCCTAGACCTCTTATCAGGATATCTGTGGACTGGACCAGACTGTCTGAATCTCTCAGTTCTAGACAGTTTCCTTACATGTTTCTGGAAATGTATGTGCCCACATCTGAAAATAATAATCTAACACCAGCTTTAGAAATGTTCCCTAGAGCAGAAGGAGGATTTTACATGCCCGTTGTCCTCCTTATAAATTCCAGTAAAACCACTGGGGTGTTTTGTAGTACCATGATATTGTTAATTCACATTGAGCTTGTAATAAAAGGTAACCTCTCAGTCACCTTCCGAAGAACTGTTATCTCCAGCTGAGTCTTCTTCCTCGTTTGTGCCACTGACACTCCTTCCTACATGTAGTTCCTTGTATTTGTTCCAGTTAAATTTTGCGTTAATTTGCCTGAACATTTCTTCAATTTGTTTTTCATTTTGAATTTTAATACTGTTTTCCAAACTCCAATGCCTCCCAGTTTAATTTCACCTGCAGTTTCATAAAGTACACTTTGTATTCAGGCATAACTGGGTAAATACTCTGTGCAGACGAATGAGCTCCATGTTCTACTTTGTCTTTTGATTAAAAGCCTGTAGCTCTGTGTAACCACATATTCAACCATGCCTCTACTACTGTGAGGGAAGTTTGGACCATCCAATGTCTATTTATGTCCTTTTTCATGCAAACTACGTCTTTATCTTAGCTGTCACATTTTGACGATAAAACAGCAGCAGAGAGAGATTTACTGGTGGTGAATTGAACTGTTGTGTCATACAGCTCTCTGCCCCACTGGCATTTTCAAGGCAATCTTTTTCTCACACCAGAACTTAGTTAAGGAATGTGTGGCACAGTGAGAAGGCAGTTTGATGCTACTGCCTGTTACTGTGACTGAGTAACACTTACGGTAAGGTCAGAACAACAGCCGGGGAGTCCTCCTTGTCACAGTAGCTGACTTTTCTTCATTGATGTTTGATTTTTCTAAATTAACAAATATTTGCATAACTCAACATTATATACTGTCATCTCAGATTAACAGATGTGTGGATTCAAAAATTAATTAGACACCAAGGTCTAATTAATCTATTATTTTTGGTACTCTACAGATAACTCCCTATGAGGTAATCTAGCACTGTCATCCTTTATGAAAGTAAAAAAAATGAGAGAAAGTGGGGACAGACAAGGCAGTAATTACTAATACTGGAATGGAAGTCCAGGCATAGTTTCAGCTTGGTAACACTACTCAAACGTTGTGCTTCAGGTAAAATTCAACTCAATTGCTTTTAGTACCCAGTGAATGTAGACAGCAGAGCTCACCCCTCTGCTTTTTCCAAGACTGCCAACTGGGCTATCAGTTACGTACACTAGCAGAGGTAATGACTTTCACTATGCAGAGAATTCATTTATTTCAAGCAGAAAATTACTTCCATATAAACCACCAGCTATCAGCCAACCATTTCATGTTACTCATGTTTACCTGATGTATACATTTCCTCCCTTCAGTATGAGCTCCTGGGATGAAACAATTCAGCTGATCACATGGTTCACAAGTTTTCTTGTAGACCCTTAAATTCACAAGGAAAGCTTATATCTAAAACAGGTAAGAACATTTGCATAAAAGAAAATTAACAAAAATAAAAACTTATTTAGCTTTTCTACTTTCTTATTTTCTAGTTCTGAAATAAACTCTGAATATTTTTAGCCTTTGGGAAACAGGAATATAACCAAAAAATAGAACACAGCAAGTGCTGTGATGGAAATGTACTGTATATAGAGCTAGGTTCATGACCTTTCCAGAAGGCTCTGATGTCAGTTGCTTAACAACTTCATCAGACCATGACCTCTAAGAGTGATTTTTTGCATGCTCCACTGTCTGTGTAAAACTCAGTCTTTCATAATTTCACATTTAAATATTATCAGAAACAGTTTGTCTTTTCTCCTAAAAATGATAGAATAAAGATATTTTTTGCCTACACTAAAGAATATTTGAAGCCATTCAGTGATGAATTATAGTGCCTTTGTACAGTGCAACAAGGATTTGCTATATGGCGTGGGGTATTTTGTCAGAGAAATATTTATTTGCTTTCTCATCTTTGTCTGCTATACAGAACACTTACAAAGTTAGGCTCCCAAAACTTTGCCAGGTCTGAAGTCACACATGCAACTATAATATACTCCACTGCGTGTTTACTGTACCATACACAATCGCTAATCCACAATGGACCCCTGCTCCATTCAGTTCATAAGGGGGTTGACAGTTATTTAGTGACTCGTCAATATTTCATTTTCTCTAAATGCCTGTCTCTGTTCAAAACGCACAGTGCAGGAAGCTATAACCAGGCTGGCAGGGCATCAGCTGTCCTCCCAGCCTCCCTTTGCAGGCAGTCACAGCCACCCTCCCAACATGGGGAGGGAGGAGGACGCAGATATAGGAGGAAGGGCCTTCCTCTCTGAAAGTGCAGTAACATAGAAAGGCACTCTCAGATGTAGTGGAGCGTATTCACAGAGGACATTCAGTGCAGAACTATCCTTTAAAATCTGGGTACACAAGGTATTGCACTCCTTTCATAAGCAAACCCCCACTCACCAAATAACATCCAGTCCAGCTGAAAATAACAGAGGAGTCCCATCAGAAGAATTCATCTCTACCCACCGTGATTCACCATCAGAGCAAGTCTACCCTGTCTATGCCATGAGTCAAGGTTCCTGGAAAAGATGGCTTGTGGGCCATGTAATTTCAGAAGACAGATGCAGTCAAGCAGAATGACTTAAAACTCTGCCACATGACCTTAAATCTGAGCATTTCTTAACTCTGACTATTCAATTTTTTGGCCTCAGTGGTCTTTTATTTTATTATTTTTAAGTATGTGTTGATGCATACCAGATACAATTTCTTACATACTGTTTCTTTAGGTAAGATCTCTTGCCTTTTCTCTTCTTAGTTTTTAACTTTGCCTGTTCCTATCCATACACCTCTACATTATTATTTGTCATGTTTGGTTTTACACCCACAGGGCTGGGGATTTACCTTATAAATTCCTGAAATGTCATAAACCACTATGGTGTTACATAAATAGTAATAATAAATAGAGAAAATAAATCAGATACTTATTTATAATGCACTCAAATGCACAAAATAATGCACACAAAAGCATTATGATGTTTTGCAGGACTTCTGAATGAAATGTTTATTGATTTAGTACAACAAAAATAGATATGATGTTCTATCATAACATTTTTCTGCACTTTATTGTATTCAATACAAAAGAAATTATTTTCCTTATTGTTTTAATGCAGCACATGGTTCTACTAAGGAGACAGAAGCTCAGAAGCAATAACACTTGCAGCATGTATTAATGTAGTGCGCAGCTGATTGAAAACCCATACTGCCCGTTCACTGACGTTTATTCTACTGGAAAAGACGAAAGCCTATTAATTCATGTTACAGATATGACAAAGGAAGTTTATATATAGAGTGTGTGTACATATATGTATGTATGTATATATATATATATATATACTGCGGGTAGAGAGAGAGAGAGCAGATGCAAGAGGACAATGCTGGGAACTCCAAATATCCACCTGTCCATGCGTGGATGTAGGAAGTCATAAAAAGTAAATTGTCTATCCTTATAGGCACGGACTCCACCACTGCCTTATAGCAATGTAGATACATACAGGTGAACTTCAAGCATGTTCAAAGCACTGCTCTTCATAGATTTTTTTACAACCCATGTTGTAAACCAAGGCACCTGCAATTTTAAAAAAGACTAACACAGGTTTAGCCTCAAAGTTGATGAAAAGTCATAAACAATGCTGACTCCATGCAATCAAAATCACTGAAAAAGTCCAGTGCTCCTTTTAACGCACTTTACGAAAAAACCTGGAGGAATCTTTGGGACTTCCTGAATCCTGGTGTCTCATTGTCTCTCCTGATCAGTTGCTTGGTATCCTCCTAAAATACTCAACTACTGGTCTCCGCAAGCTGTGTAACTCCTTAGCTTCACAGGCCACCTAGAAGCACCTCTCATTTTGCTATTGATCCATGTTTGCAGATTTAAAAGTTGTATGAACTATATTGGGAAAGCAATAGCCATTTGGCTGTAACTGTTGCAGCCCATATGGAGAGAATAATTCATTAAGGCAAAATAAAATGCTATTTTTTAAAAAGTGAGGGGAAAAAGTAACCAGAATGATCTTCTAGCTGGATTTTGAGAGGCCTGGAAGTGAGGTCTGAGTAAAGGTAGAGTCCCCAGTAAGAACACAGCGTATTTCACAAATGCAGTGGAAATACTGCCTCTCTGAAATCGAGTCCAAGGACAGCTGATACCACATAAATATTTCTCTAAGGTGTAATTTTTCAATCATGATCTCCTTCATCCATCAGCATCTCTTTATGAATTTTTTCAGGTCTGGCTGGTGAGATGATGAAAAGAGCAACCACCAGGGAGGTGCCTTTAATTCCTTTGAAAAACTGCAAGATGGAAGAATAATTAAATACAATCTAGGGTGATGGTATCTGTATATAGTGTTTTTGCAAAAACCTGGTGGGATTAAATGATTTCTCTTTTCTACGGTCTATGCCTCCCACTCTTGCAACCACATCATTTAGAGGTCAGATACAGAGCTTCCTTCGGCAATTCGGGCTCTACACAGCAGTATGACTTGCAAGGAATGAATCATAGCGTCTAGGGACCAAGCATCAGCTCTCCAGGTGTTTCAGTGAGACCCCAACACCCCAGCCCAGAAGCGAGTGGTATTCAGGTATCTAGAACCATCAAAAGTCTTTTGAATGCATCTGCCTTCAAACTTCCTCTGTTGCACAGTTGCCTCAACTCTCAAAGTTTTGTTCCCCCTTTATAACATAAAGATAATTAGTATAGTGTTCACACATGCTCCTTCAAGATTTATGCTTGAAAAATACAGAAAATTGTTCTTTGCTCAACACTCCATCAAAAACACCCATCTTGCTACACAGGAGAGGCTAAAGAAACATAGTCCTTTTAAATAACCTCAAATTCCAAACCATTTTATTTTAATTTTTTATGCCTGCTGCATCACACATTTAGCAATAAAAAAATTTTAAAAAGAGAAAGAAAGAAAAGAGAAGAGAAAGAGCAGAAGAACAACCTCTCAATAATCAGCATATAGCACGCTTTAGCTCTTTTCGACTCACACACTATTAGAAGTGCTGTGGTGTGACCCATCTGAAATGACACTTTTCATGTGTTGAGGGTAAGGTTGCTGGGTATACAGGACACCAGCTGCCTGGAGCACGCTGTCTGACTAAGACCCCCCAGTGCTACTCTTTAACTCTTGTTTTTTCTTTCTGGCTCATGTCTACATTTTCTAAAAAATCTAGATAAAAGTTCCTTTTTCATATAAAGCTTGTTCTTTCAGCCTCTCAGTGTCATTTGTTAAGAGTTTTTTTTCGCTATGGACATGGCTACCACACTTACCGGTAATTATAGGCATATTATAGGCATAAAGGATAATTTTGACAGCACTAACCAAGACGTCTACTAGACAAAGAGAAGTCGTCGTTGTATAAAATCAATGTAAATAAGATTAAAATCAAGCTAACTTCTGCTTTCTATTTTAAAGCTATGAGATTCCCAGCAGTTTCAGTTCTCAAGAACTTAACAAATATTTTCATATGTGCACTCATATCACCTTTGACAGAAACTTGGTTGAGACATTTTTTCCCATGTTCACATTCTAAAGGGAAGATTAAAGAGATCTTTCAGCTGCCCCCTATTCTAAACATTTTACATTCTGAAACCTCATTTCTAATTTAAAGGAGATGTCATTCCTGTGTTGTCGCCTAGAGCTCAAAAGGTTTTTTATGGCCATGTGCTGCTCCCATTCTTGCACAGAACAGTTGGACCTTACTGGTAGTGTCGCAGAGGAAAAAAAACTGTTATCATGCTGATTTAATTCTTTCTCATGGCTTTGCATAATTCTAAAAAGCAAGTGTGTTTTTAAAGGCATGTTGAAGTTCAAACTGATTTACTTCAAGATAGACCATTAAAGATTGTTTTAAAGGCATCTAAAATATGTATGTGTGTGTGAACATGTACACATACAGAGAAGAACACGTTAGACCCTACCAAGTTTCAGGTTTATTTTGCATCTTTCTTACAGTATGGATTAAAGAAAATGAAGGAAACCAGCCTAAACTTTAAGGGTTAGTAAACTCTGATTGTGAGATCCTTCTGCTTTTTGAAAATCTGCTGTCTTGACAACATGCATTTTTTTACCAGTTTCTTTCTGGTAAAATCCTATTGTATGTTCAAAATTAGGAAATGCATACCAGTATAAATGGCATTTTCATTTGAACAGCCATACTTCTGCTCCTCCTACAGACTGCAAGACAGGTTAACATCCTTGCAATCCAGTGAGGGAGGGGATCCCAAATCAATTCTACCATGGAAAAGACAGTGGTGTTCAAAGCATCTGGAACAGTCCAGATTTTTTTGTTTTTTCAGTGTACTCTTTACTCAGAGACAGGCTGTGGAAAAGTTAACTCAGTGTGAAATCAAGCCTCAGTCGAAAAAATTTAAAAAAAAAGGAAAATTAAAAGGTGTTACTTGTGTAACTTTAAGACATTCCTTGGGTTACAACATTTCAGGAATATTGCTTCAGCCACCTTGCAGGAGCAAATGAACTAAATTCTATATGAGGCCTCTGATATTAAGGAAGAATTTAATCTGACTTCAAAAGCAGGAAAGTAGGTTATGAGAACAGATAGATAAAATTTTGCATTATTAAAAAATACAATATTTTGTAATTTGCTTTATTTACAGTTAATCTTGAGTTAGAGGTGCCCATGCTGTTTGGTTGGAAGAATATCTATGGGATGCAAGGTCAGCTCAGATCTGACAGGACTCATGGGTTCCGGTGCAGTGACACGGAAGTGCATCACACCTCTTTCAGGACTAGCATTAATCCTGAAATACCACATCTGCTTTTTGTGCATTAGTCAGAATCTGTGGCAATTATTAACTGGCTTCATGAAGAGATAGACTGGGTGTCTCCACAACCTGTTCTCACAAAAAGGAGTACTTCTTGCTATTGGGAACGCTCCTTCTGCTTCCTTGGCAAGTAATGCGGGTCCAGCTCAGATTATTAGCTTGAGCCCTATGGACAACATTAGGTCAATTTCTAGAAAAATTTAAGGGATTAAGCACAAATGCACAGATGCAGACTGTGCCAGTACTGCATCTAAGCAAATAAGGGGGTCCTAGACCACAGTGCAACTGTCTCTGTAGGGAATAGCTGACAAATGCTTCAGACAGAATAAAACTGCAGCTGGATCCAAGCTGGCTCTTGCAGTCTCTCCCTCTCTCTCTTCGTGTCTCACATCTGCTCCCCAGTCCTTGAGATTAGATAAGGGCTCATTAACAAAGATATGACCTAACTAATAAAAGTCTCTCTGGAGAATAGAATCTGGGAGGAATACTGTAGAAAAGTCTCATGAACTTGACTTATACTGAACCGGCTTCACAATCTTTGTAAGTAAATATATATATATATAAAAACATGAAATAATTTAAGCACTCTGTACTATTTACAGGTTATACTAAGTCCAGACACACTCAGTTGAAAATAAAAAATTAGGAGTTTTGTGTGCCACTAATTGGCTTACACTGGGAACATTTTATTCTGTTTTCATTTCTACATTCCCTTAAGTATCTGTAGGTTTTGTCCATTTGTCTCCATTCACTGATGTACTAGGTTCAGTATACATGAACATGTAACAGTCTTAGAATGACATTTTAGACAAATACCAATGCATATGACCAGAAGGCACAACAGCTATTAGCAAGATGGCGTAGTTTTGATGGGGTGTTGAGCAAAGAACAATTTTCTTTAGCTATTATTATTATTAATACCCCATCTCTCACTCAATGTAGCCCCCCTTAACAGTATGTTTCCATCCAGCAGTGCTCTGCTCTCATATCCCTAGGATAACCACATAGGAATGTCTATCTAAGCAGTAATCACTACAGCATACAAGAGGTGGAAAGGTAGATTATCCCACCCATTAACTGATCCCCCAACCAGGGGGAATCCCAAATGGAACAGGACCAAGAAAATGGGCTCTCCATGCTCTAGCATGTCAGTACACAACCGTGATGGAAAAAAAAAAAAAAAAAGGCTTCCATACGTGTGTTGACTTTACGCCAACACAGTCCTCAGCTCTGACATACTAGCTTCCAACACTGTTCCTGTTTGCTGATTGAGTCAGCCCAAGGTCGCCCTCAGAAGGATTCGGATCCAGCATTTTACGGACTGAAGTGCTTCTGGAAATGGTGCTGAAACAGAACCTTGCCCATAGTTACTCAATCTTCTGACAGATAAAAGGTGATTATGTACTCAGAAGCAGAGCTTACCCATTCTTTTGCTAATAAATTCTTAAGGGTTTTGCTCAAGACTTCTTAAAAATCTGATTATCAGCTCCTCGTTACCTACTACGTCGGCTATCTTCTGTGCTATGATTAGGCAATTATTATGAAGAACATTTTACTTTAAAAAGAGCTCTGCTTTTTGTCCTGTTAGAACTTGTTATTGGATATGCTTTTTCGTCTTTCAACATTTGTTCTCAAACAATGCACCACTCTTCAATACTGGTTTAAACAGACACATCGTTGTTATTAAAACAAAAGGTAGAACTGATAACTAGCCATGGGCATGCGGTATATGAAGTCATAAAGACTCGACTGGCCCAAGCCTACATCTTCTCTTCAACATAACTATGTATTTTGTATAGTCATGTAAGTTCAGAAAACATCTTTTTCTCAGCTAAACTACAAGTTGGCCTGCACTGTCTGACATAGGTTTAAAAAGGTGGATACTCACATCACCGTCTTTCATGTGTAATGAATCCATTCTGATACTCTTAATCACTAGTGAGCAAAACTATCAGCAGTTTTATAACAGAAATATGCAATAATTGTGACCCTTTTTTTGTATTAAGGTAAATAATAGAGGGGGGAAATGAGAAATGTGGCTAATGCATGCAAAATTATGGTATTTAAATCATTATATGAACATAAAATAATGCAGGTATCATTACCTTTAGTGAGTTGATAAATACTTTGATGACCCTCAATTTACTAATTACTACTTCTAGCTTTGTACAGCAAAGAATATTGCTACTGACATTTCCAGTTAAACCAGTAAATTAGCATTTATTCAAAGCAGTCACAATTTCTATGTTCTCAGAATGAGCAGGCAGGTCAGTTAATTGGCTGAACATCTCCCCCACTTTATTTCTGTGTAATTCTATTCAGTTTACCCTAGAGATTGCCACTACTGTTTTCCACTTAAATTCAGCTATAAGAAAGGAAAATCCTTACAGAAACACAAATAGCTGGTATTTACAATGTATAAAACATCTTCAGGCCTAAAACAGGGGGTTTTGCTACTCCTTGGATAACAGCAGGACATTTGCTTTTGTGTCACAACACTGTTTTCAGGCTATTGGCTTTTGATTTTCTCAAAATATTGTTCTCTGCTATTGTGCTGACACTGAATCACTGCTTCTGCTAAACTTAAAATGAAGTAGATACTAAATAACTCCCAATAGTATATACTTTTTATTCAAACCATGACTGAATTCAAAGAAGTGTGCAGAAATTCTATATTCCTCAGGCAAAATGAGTCACTTCTTCATTCTTCTCTTTGTATAGATGTAGATAGCCATCTTACTGACACTAATAGCTTCTATCCGTAGGTACGGTCAAGGATCAGCAATTCAAACCTCAAATGAAATTGTCTGACTGTGGTGGTGTACATTTTGTTGCGACGTATTTTAGAGAATTTAACATTCAATCAGTCAACAAATCACCAGCTCATCTTACAGCATTCCCTACTATAGAAACAAAGATGGCATTTTAAAAAATGCTCAGCTTCAGCCTGTCATTACCTCGAGAGTAAGCCACAGTACTAATCTTTGCACTGGAGCAGAATTCCACTAGTGCAAACTATGTCTGCAAACATACACCTGCAAATTCCACTACACCTGTAAGCCACAAACCAACCCAAAAATTCCCTCTGAAGAGTGAAATAAATAATTCAGTATGGTAGCTTAGTCGAGAAAAGGACCATTTCAAAATACCAACTTTTATTTTCTCTATTACCTGTAACAATGAAGACAGACAGCGGGAAAGCAACAGAACTTCATAACTCCCTTTTCATAGGAAATTTCGTAGACAATTTCATAACTTCAAGCTTCATTGATACTTCATAACTCCAAATTGCTGAAGTTTGGAGAAGCTCTGATAGATAATTACTTTTTATAAATTATATTGATCCTAGAGTCAGTATAGTAGATAAATTAGTTTTGGAAATACTGTTTAAAATAATTTAATCAACTCTATCCTGACTAATGACAGAATAAAAACTAGATTTGAAGCGCACCGGTAGTGTAAATTTCATCATTACCAACAGCAATACTCCTCTGTTTTCATGTATTAGGTCCTGTCAATTCAAGGAATGATCCATATTGCTTTCACTGTGCAGGAAAGAATGGCAGGTCACATGTGGAACCACCAGAGCAGCTGATGACCGTAGAAATTACTATTATTATTATTGTAGTGAAATTATCCAGGTTTTTTATAATGGCAGAAATCTGGACATTCTCTACAGTAAAAGTTAAGTCCAACTTCAGGGCTGAGCTTTTACCAGAGACGTGGCATTTCACCCAGGCTACAGCTCTCCTTCTCTATGAGCATCGACTGACATAGCACACGGTCATGTAGTTGAAAATCTGCCATCACAACAGATGTGCGCTGGTCTTAAGCAAACTGTCATGCCTCCTGAAAGCAAATAATATTGCAATAACAAAAACACTGGAACTCCCTCAGGTGTTCCCAAAATGTACGGAGAATTACAAAGTTAATTATTGTAGTTATTACAGAACACAACTAATGGAAGGCTATGTACGAACTACTGGTTTCTACTGTGAGTCTTCATATCGAGCAGGAGATTCCATAAAACTATGGAATCTTTCCAGAAACACCAGATGTACTCTGATCAAATTTTGCCAGACAAAAAGGGGAATTATTTTACTTTACCGATTACTGCCTTCTACAGAGTCAGCCAGACATCACAGAAAAGCTTCAGAATGATGACATATATGTTGAGATACAATACACAACATAACCTGCACCACATCAAACAGTGTATTCCATGCTGTGGGTCCCTTACCAAAAACCAGCACAGCAGAACTCCATATACAATTATGTGTACAAACTGTGGATGACATAAAAAAATATTTACTTCCCTTATTGGATTTCCTGTCTCCTGCTGTTAAGGGCTGACCCAGGCCAGCAGCCAAGCACCAATGCAGCCAATTGCTCAATTTCCCCTGCCCTGCAGGACTGAGGACCAAGCAGGAAGATCAAAAGCAAGAAAAGTTATGTGTCAAGATAAAGACAGTTTAATAGGTGAAGGAAAGGAAAGGAAAGGAAAGGAAAGGAAAGGAAAGGAAAGGAAAGGAAAGGAAAGGAAAGGAAAGGAAAGGAAAGGAAAGGAAAGGAAAGGAAAGGAAAGGAAAGTGTGGCAACTTGTTGTGATATTTGGCACTCAACCTCTTCCGTTGAGGGTCACTTATACACTTTCTCTAGTATAGAGGATGCAAAATGGCACTTTATTATGTAATGAACAGAGTTATATAGTGTCCCACTAAGCCTCGCCCATCGTGGGTGGTTACTGCATTCCTGTAACGTAAGCACGTAAGCACGTAATCTTCCGACCACCCACACTGCCACCCAGTGTTCTGCAACAGGAAAGGAAAGGAAAGACCCAATATCCAAGTGATGCATAGGTGGTGACTCACTACCTCCCGCAAGCACAGTGATCCCTAGCAAGTCTCTGAGCAGTGGCCACTTTGGAAGATGCCCTCACCCCTCCACCATGCTTCATCTACCCTCAGTTTTGATTTGCAGAGTATGTTATGGGATATCCCCTTGGTCACTTGGTGGTAGGGGACATCCCTCTGGTCAGTTGGTGGCAGCTGTCCTGGCTCTGTTGCTTCTCAACTTCTTGTCCACCTCTAGCTTACATGCTGGAGACAGAGGCAGGGGAAAATGGAGGAAAACTTCAACTCTGTGCAAGTGGTGTCCAGGAATAGACAAATTATTAGTGTGTTATCAGTATTATTCTAGCAAAAAATACAAGACACAGCACCATACTGGCTGCTGTGATGAATGCTAATTCCATCCCAGACAGGTCTAGCACAACTGCTCATGAATAATTTTAAAGCCACACAGGACTGATGCAATATCGAAACACATCCAAGAACTAGGTTTTCAAAGTGGTCCTCTTTTTTCTAAGGTGTAGGCAGTGCCAATAAAAAATGCATCGCCACTACAGTGACTACCAAAACTCTCACTGAAACAGACCAAACCCAAACTTTTTAACTGGACTGAAATATGAGTGTTTTGTACTTTGGCAGCTCTCTTAACTGTCAGGGGTGTATGGTCCATTTTGCAATGAGGAAAGAGATCTAGTGTTTTGTCATTGAAAATAACGCCTGCATCCCGTATTATTGCTAACACTGATTTGTCACGGGGAAGAAGGAAGGGACTTTTCTTCCCAGCAGCACTGTCTGTCACGGGACACGATGCCGTGTCATGCAGCATGGTCACAACTAGAGGAGAACTGCCTACTCAGGCCTCAGCGAGGCCCCTCGTCCTGCTCAGCAGGCCTGTACGACCCACAGCAGGAGCAGTTCGACCCTGGACAGTCCCTGGCGAAGGACAGTTGCCACTCTTTAGCTGTGTGAGATCATCTGCACTGGGCATTAATTAATCCCCTGTCACACAGGGTGCTGAGGAGGCCCTGAAGAGAGACCTTCCTTCAGCTCTGTGTCTGGGCATGTTGGAGTCTCCTCGAGACCTGGAGTTGCTACAAAAGTATTTTTAGTTGAAATATGGGTGGGGTTGAGTGAAAGATAGCAGGAAGGGGAGAAACTGTGCTATAGCAGGACCCTGTGTTGCCTCAAAAGGAAATCCTAAGAAAAAAAAGAATAAAAAAGGGAAACTTTAAGACTCATTTTCTCACCCAAGAACACACAAGTAACGAAAGACATAGAACCTCAATATTCACCCAAAGTGTGTACACTCCTTTTCTCCTTATGAGAATTCCACATTTGATAGACTTCGATACTCCGTCCCAACTATGGTCCAGAGAGCAGCATGTCCATCTTACGATGCCAGCCACCTGCAACGTGACGGTGCTGCCACAGAGACCCAAATCACAGGGTACCAGGGAGACCCACATCGTGGGGTCCCAAGGACAGCTCCATCACGCGGCACCAAGGGGACCCACATCACAGGACACCGAGCAGCCCCATGCCGCGGTGTCCGAGGGAGACGGGCCCTCCCTTGCCCCCGACAGAAGCGACGAGGAAGGAGCGGGAGGCTGCAGCGGTCCGTGCCCTCCCCCGCCGCGCCACACCGCTGGGGCCGGCCATCGT
>NW_010390160.1:16404-19569 GCF_000710305.1 Buceros rhinoceros silvestris | reverse complement strand
TATAATATATAAATAGATTATAAATATCTTAGAAATTGTTTATAAATAAAAGTAAATAGTTTAACACTGGAAAATACATCTTGAGTGTAACAAGGGAGAACACCCCACAAGAGCTGTGAAGCAAAGAGGTTTCAGTCAATGGCTCAGTAGGGCTACATGAGCATGTCAGTGGTGAGGAGAACAACGTGTATGTCAGATGTGGCTGGGATGAAAAAAACAGAGGTCTGCACACAGTTTGTACCAGATTTTTCCTCTCCTGTTGGAAATGAGTAATTTGAGCAAGGTAGCTATTGATGTTCTTTCGCATCCTTACCGGTGTCTGATGTCTTATATTCCAATTCCAGGAAATACGCGTTTATTTATTTTTTAGAGAAAGAGGAAAGACCAGGGAAATGTGGATTAGTCCCAAGCGCTGGATTGTTATTAAACTAGTTGTCAGGTTTTTTTTCTTATTGCTACTAAATAAATTTCAAACGTAAATTTAAGTAGAATAAAATAAGGCATTTTTTTCTCACATTGCGCAACTAGACAGGTTTCTTTGTTAGCACGGGCAGCTTTGAAGCTGTAACTTATTCTGAAAGGTCTTTTGTGATAAACAAGACTACAGATCAACAACAAAATAGTCACCCATTTTGCCAGTCCAGATACATTTTTTGATGAACTATGCATGGATGTGGATCCCTTTTAGAGACCCTTTATGCTCTTTACAAAAGGGTATATATTCATGCTCAAATTCCAGGACTGGGTGATTTGTGATGCCCTTTTCAGTTTTGTATTCGTGGAACATCTTTATTGAGCTTGCTACATTCATTGAGAAAAGTGCAAATGAGATCATCATGCTACAGTTTTTTCATGTTTGTTTTGTAAAGTGAAAAAAAAATACAATTCTTGAGAAGAATATATTAACCCAAGGCAAAAACCAAAAACATAAGCAAAAATGCTCTGCCTGTGTAGAAGTTGAAAAATCTACTACATTGTTTAACATTGAGAAATGAGTTGAATACTAGAGAAGGATTGTTTTATCTGAAGCAATCAATATTTATAAAAGCACTCATGCATCCATCTAAATGTATTTTTAAAAGATTAAATTGAGTCTTTTCATCCTTCTGATTTTTTCATGATCTATTTCTATGAGCAACCTGTTTCTGCAGTGGAACAAATCCTTAATCAGGTCAATATAATTTTAACTAGTCCTATACAGAAGGGGATCCTTGATCAGGTCGATATAATTTTAGCAAGTTCTATATTTCTGCTAATATAGAAAAATATATATATATGCCGATGGGAGGGGAAGTAAAAAGAATAACTTAAAACATTTGAGAAGAAACAATTTGTTGTCTCTTTATTTATTTAAAAAACAGAAGTATTCTACTTATTAAATTTTCAGTTCTTCTTAAAACAATAATATTTGTGTTCCTGTCTGTGGAAATACAAAAAAAAAAACAAAAAACCACCAAACAAAAAACAAGGAAGTAGCTATTTTTCAATTTTAATTTAATGTAGTGCCTTTGGTTGCTGTATATTAACATTGCAATGCCTTTGGTTTCTGTATATTAACATTGCTTCATTGCTTAATAGTATTTATTAACTTGCATCAACATTACGAGGGAGAGAAAAGCTAATGTAAGAAAAGTTAGTGCAAGAAAAGCACTTGAGAAAAATAGATTGTGTTGTGCACTGGCTATTCACAAAAAATTTTAAAATGAAAAATCAAATACAGAATTAATTCCTGCAATGTGATGGTAATTTTAATGAAATGAAACTGTGGATGACTTTGAATCGGAGAATTGGACTGTTTTTCCACTGGACAGAAGTGGATATTTGCTTTAAACGACAACGTCCAAGCTAGAGATTTATTTCTTTAAACTGAAATAAGTTTACAAAAATCTTGTGGCCACAGCCTTTAGCCTGATTGTAAGGGTGACAAGCTTCTGTCAGGGCTTACAGGACTAACTAGGAAGTGAAGATTAGTAGATTGTGTCGATACTAAAGAACCCAAATGTCACCTGACTCTCAGACATGTTGAAAATACAACAACTTTTTCCTGGAGATTATTCTGTTCTCCAGCTTTTTCCCCCCATATTTTGCACTGGTGTGTTTAATTTTTTTCCTCCTATTAGCTGCTGTACTATGCTTTAAGCATCTGTTTTATTTTCTCAGCAGTGTAAGGACACCAGGCGGCTCAAGGGACTTATCATCTAGTACTCACGCTTAGTAATTATGCTGTCAGAGTGGCATGATTTCTGAAGCAGTAATAATATTTAGAGATGTATTTATTTCTATGTGAAGAATAACAGTTTAAAATACATGTGAGTGTTTGCATATATACATATATAAACATCTATATATACAGGTAGATATATGAGAAAGAGAAAGGTTATACATGTTTGTAGCTATCAATATGTTTATATATATCCATGCATATTGTATATGAACTTATTTGTATATACAGCATTGTATTCTGCATAAATTTCATAACTACACTATAGTATCTTTCAAATACAGATATATATTGTCTTTTGTAAAACAATTTATCACAGGGTCAACTTACCTGGTCAGATAAAGTAAGCCCTGGACTATATCTGTCCAGCTTCAGCTGATGAGATGATTCTGAAATGTGCTGGGAAAAGATAAAAAAAAACCCAAACCAACCCATATATTACTATCACAAGGGTGCTATCTGTAAGCGCTGCTAAATGAAGTCTTGACTACATCTGCCTTGCTTGAAATTAATGTGTGGAAAAGAAACAAAGAACAGAGAAATGGTTACAGCTTAACATTCTTTCAAGACACATGGGGCAGATGCCAGAGGGTGATAGTAAACCAGATAACAAATGTTAATTGACTGTATATAGGGAGAAAATCAGAGATGTTGGCCTAGGTGGACAATATGAAGGAGGCAATTGGCAGTTTATGGCAACTACTTAACTTGGAAATCAGTGAATAGTCAAAACAGTAGGTCTGAAGTGGGGGAAACACATCTGGGGATGTTCAACAACATGACAAAGGGGGAACGCAAGGTGGGTACAGTCAGGATGCCTGCCAAGACTAGAACAAACTTGTTCCTCTGCGTTTGTAGTTCCCATCACAGCCAGACAAGAGCTTAACTGATGTGAGTGTATATCCTGAACAAAATCCTGGATCCTGTGGGTACTGTAAAACCTT
>NW_010390160.1:1741-16305 GCF_000710305.1 Buceros rhinoceros silvestris | reverse complement strand
AGAGTTCCCTATTCATCTGCTATACCCATCCTCTCTAACAAGCAAATAAATTTTATGCCACTGACTGGTGTGATTTTTGCAGATATCCCACCCTCAGTTCTCCAGTGGCAAAAATTCATACAGCTTATCTGCCTGTCTTCCTTTATGATGACTGAACTAGTTCTGATGCAGTTGAAATGCAATCATCCTCCTCTAAGTCAGCTTGCATTTTAATTCTCTCCAAAATAGCAAGCTGCAAATAGAAAATTTCACTGGGAATTATCTTACTCGGGTCTTTTGCCTTCGTTTAATTTGGAAATGACACAGGAATTTTTTTCTAACTTTTTTTTTTTCCCAGCAGGCAAACATAAAGGTTTATATCTAATAATTTATCTTTGTTTTCAGTCCGTAGTAAGGTTTTGTTTAAAATAAAGCTGACTGCTCCCCTGTTAAAATGGCCCTGACTTTCTTGAAATAGGTTAAATGGAATTATTAATCCATAGCAGAACCCAAGAACAAAACAGAAATTCAAAGAAAGATCATTCTTGGTGATCCATTCCACACCTCTGGCTTAAAGATAAAGAATTACTTACTTTTTTTCCCACCATTTCAGCTCACTCTGTTTTTTGTTTGGGTTTTTTTTTTTTTTCAAAATTGTGGTGCTCACCAAGTTTATTCTTACTCTGGGGGTAAAATCTGTAAAAATGTCTTCACATTTTACTGGTTTGTGACAAGAATGATATATTTTGACACTAATATTTTTTTTCAAAAGTGAGCTCTAGTGAAATGTTACTTTGATGTTAGACATAAGAAACAATTTAGTGTGTGTCATATTATTTTCCTAGTATTTTCTTACTGTACTAAATATTTTGCAAGATCAAATTCTAAATAAGATTGCAGTGACTGTGATATTAGACAGCACACTGTAGTTTTTGTGATCTTTATGAGTTCACATATTTGAATTTCAGCATGTTATATATACATGTAGAAATTCTTTATGTGACCGAAATTATTACCTGCTTTGGGAAAACTGAATAGCTTGCCAAATTCTTTTGAACTATCGGTTATAACTTAGTTAATCTTACTGGAGCTTAGAAATCCAGCTACTGTAAAGATACACACATTTAGAAACACACACATTCTCACTACTTAATACTACACTATGAGACGAAGTTTGGGCCTTGATACGAGTATTTTTGCAAAAGATTCCTTCTGCAAGCTGAGAAAGTTCACACTTACTTACCTCAAAACTATTTCCCGTTATGAAAATAGGGAGTAATATCTCGTTACAAAGTTTGTGATGTATTGTAATTGCAAGAAATAAGATGACTAAAGTGAAAAACTTACGGAAAATATAAAAAGGGCCAGACCTTGCAGTAATGTGCGCTTTTTGTGGAATTTTCACCCATCATTCTGCTGATATCAAAGGGATTAACATCAACATCAATATATGCGTTTGTCTGTGCTTTGCAGAAGCAGGGCTTGAAAAAATTACAGTGGCCATTCTTCCTCCTATGAAGACTGCAAAACTATTGTAACGGGCATCTCCAAAAAACTTTGTTAAATGTTGATTCTGAGGACAGCTGTTATTCTCAAGAAGTTACTAGAAGACATTATAACAAGAATAAATTTGAGGTATAAATTAAGATTTGTGTTATGACAAGATGAAACAGTTCCATTGCTGTTAAATCATATCTAGTGCCTTCCACTATTTAAATTCGGGAAGAATTTAAATTTTCTAGCAAGAGAATGGTCCTTGTGAGAAAATAAATGTTGTCTTGTTTGGGTTTGTTGTTTGGGTTTTTTTTTTTTCCTTTTCCTTTTTATTCCAAGTTTAGAGATCCTCATATTTAAACTATATCTTTTAAAGGGTCAGAAAAATCTGCATCATACAAAAATATGCAATCAAGAATACTTACTTAAAAACACAGAGGATGGAAAACATGAAAAAATCTAAGAAGCGTGTTTAGAGACAAAACTCGAAGAAATGTTCATAAATTAGAATGATTCTTTTACAGATTTTACAAAAAACAAATGCAAACCCAGACACTTAATAAATTGATTTTTCAGTTGTAGGATGGTTTTAAGCTTATACAAAATATGTTAAAGCATTAATCTAAAGAGCTTCCCCCCCAACAAAAAAAAAAAAAAAATCCCAAACCAATGGAGCTGTGCAACAGTATGATGTAATGAAAAATACATGGTGTGCCACATGCATTTTTCAGATGAGTGCAGTCTTGTTTGATGAATAAAAGAGCAATAATGAAGGGCTTTGTCATCAAATTTTATGAGATGGTGGAAATCATGGTTTCAGTCACATAAGTAAAACTGTCTCTTCATTCCATTGCTGTATTTGATGCAGTTGTTTCAGCAAGATGATGAGGAATATCAAGAGAAATGTAGCTTTTTCTAAAAATTACCAACTTAGAGAATAAACTTAAGTGGAGTCCTGGATGAAGTTACTATTTATGAGGCAGGTCTCCTGAGTAGTTTGAAAACTGTGTACTTTTTCTCGTTGTTTCCTACAACTTGCTTGTGAACTTTTTGGTTACTTTGTAACACTATTCATGTGATGACAATATACTTGCCATTGTCTAGACAGATAAATCTACTTTTCCCAGGGCTTACTGAAAAGTACAATCTAATTTTAAATTCTTAGACAGCAAGGAATTAAATACATTTCTATATCTGTTTATTACATACATCAACCTTAGGTACTGATGTATTAGAATTAATGTTTACAAAGCCAAATACAATGCTCTTAAAAAGACTGTTTTCAACCTAGGATATGTTTATATGATCTCCAAATTCTTTCACTTCAAAGGCTAAATGAGTTCTTTGTAAATAGAATATGAAGGCAGGCAAATCATTTCACAATCTGGGTATTACATCAACACATCAGGATTCCTTCTGAATGCAGCCTGTTGATATTCTCCTGTCTTCTTTCCAGCTGGACGTTTCTGGCACTCCACTGAATTTTACAGTTCATAGTAACCTCAACAGTAGAGTCCATTCATAATCTTACACTTTGAAAGTCTTTCATACAGTTTAGGCCTAAATGCCATACATACAGACAAATTCTCTCAGACTCGGGTTCCAATAATATTTTTGGCTATTCATTAAGGGAATTTTAAAATGTCACATATTTTGCAATGCTTATCACATATTCCTCTTTTTTTTTCTTATTTACAGTATATAAATCAAATCATACATTCCATTTAAAATTATTTTTTAAAAGTATAATTGGGCAAAAATGTGCTATAAAATCTTTGTGCCTGATAGAGTGTATATTTCTGAGCATGCTTAGTTTCCTATAATTTTTCTTCCTTTCTTTCCTTTGTTCAGAAGAAAAAAAGCATGTTCTGTTATCTTCTAAACTTTATAATAAGGAATTTGCTTGTGGCTGTTTAAGTTCTCTCTGAGCTAGGGTATATGTTCTGCTTTGTGGTAACACTTGGCAAAACACATGAAATGAAAGCCTGAGTTGGCCATGCCCCTCTTTCACTGACTTATTCCCGGAGGCAGGACATCTCTGAGCAGCAACTTCCTTTTAAGTCAGGTTTCTCATTTGCTCTGGGTGCCAAGGTTAAGTTCTTGAAGAAGATTCATCCAAACAACTCTTGAAGGTCTTCCCTGAAGGCAGTCTGCTGTAGCATCACTTCTAAGAGGCAGGGTTGATGAACTCTGCATTTTGAAAAGGAATTATGTCATTAATTATAACAGAAACAAAGGGATGTGTTGTCATGAGTGGTGTTTATTGTTTCGTTTTATCTTGTTAGTTTTTTTTTTTCCATTTGTTAAAACTGTCTTTTATCAAATAGATCTTGCTTTCAGTGAGTATGGTTCTCAGTGCAATATCTCCTTATAAGACCCAGAGTTTTGAAAATACTAAGAACATTACTGGAAAACAATCAATAGATTTCTGGATTGGGTGTTTGCCGAGGACACACACCTCTAAAGTATCTGTGTTTTCATTTGTTAATCATTTTATTTTACCATTTGGAGACATATTAAGACTGGTAAAGGCAATTAAAAAAATAGAAGATATAAGAGAAATTTGTACACTATAATAATGAGATTAAAGTTGTAAAAACCCAAGACTTACTAACAGTACAAATATATAGGTATCAAAAGGAAGCTCAGAGAAAATGTGGATCCATTGCTCAATTAGACAGGGAAGATGGTTACACAGAACATGGAAAAGGGATTTGAATGCATTTAATGTCTTCTTTGCTTCAGTCTTTATTAGCAAGACTGGCATTCAGAAATCTCAGATAGCAAAGACCAGGGGCAAAGGCTGGATCAAGGAAGGCCTGCCCTTGGTAGAAGAGCATCAGGTCAGTGAACATTTAAGCAAACTGGACGTACATAAGTTTGTGGGACCTGCTGAGGTACACCCATATGTGCTGAGGAAGCCATCAGGTGTCATTGTGAGGCCACTCTCAATAATCTTTGAACAATCATAGTGATTGGAAGAAGTATCCCAAGACTGTAAGAAACCAACTATAACCCACATCTTCAAGGGCAAGAAGGAGGACTCAGGAAACTGCCTTATGTATTTTTATAATGAAGACTCCGATTTCTGTGCCTTTATTGGTTGTGAAGCTTCAGGAAAAGAAGAAAATCTTTGTGTGGGTAAATACAGCTAATTCTTCAGTAGTTTGTATCTGATAATCCTGTATGTTTGACCCAAGTAAAGCCTATTAAAATGTATTTGTAAATGCTACTAAACAAATATGGAATTGTTGTTCCAGTTTCCATTCCTTACAAAGAACTGAAATGTGTTTCCAGGTAATGAGGCCTTTACTTATTTTGATGTTTGATTTTTGATCAAACTGATCAAAAGGAGCTGATTGTTTCTTCTAAAAATGTAAAGGTTACTTTTCTTTTTGATTTACATGTACATCTCCAATGTAAATACCATTTTTTTATACTCAAATGCTCCACTGACCTAAATATACAGAAAGGCAGAAACATAGACTTATATCTGATTTGTCTTGTGCATCTAGTTTAGATCGTGACAGTAGAGCAAAGTCAATTAATTTCTAATCCATGGATTTCCAGTATTCAAGCTGCATAATACAACTGCCAAAATGCTTATCTTTTCTTCTCTTCAGACTCTCAGCGAATTGTTACTTCAATATTTTGGTCCTCTCCAAGTAATTTACTGAGTGGCACATTATGCCTAAATTATTGGAAATAGGATAGGTATTATACAAAGAAAAATTGTTTTGTTATAAAACACAATAACATACAAGCAAAAAATAAAATCCTCCATAAACAGGAATGTAATTTTGGGGGGAAAAGAATATTCTTAAATTTTGTCAAACAGTCAGCCTGAAACGTACCTCTGCTCTCATTTATCAGAACCATATCTTAATGCTAAGATTTAAACGAATTACTTCTGTCACTAATAAACATTTGAGAAAAAGTACAGCTGAATATAAATCATTCACTGGTGTTTATGCTTTGCAAAAATAGTTACTTGTGACAGAAAAAGTAAATATGACCAACGAGGAGACTAAGGTTTTCAAAACATTCTCTTTACGTATGAATCAATACTTTGACACGTTACAAATATAGAAGCTAGCAGGTATTTCTCCAAAAAAGTCTACAACTCTAAACTTCTGTACTTTAACAAACAAAGCTGTAACTGTCATTATAGTGAAGCACTGCAGTCTTCAGTTTGTCTCTGCTTAATGTGTGATTTATTTTCACTATAAAAGACTCTGTTAAATGTAGGGAATTAGAGGAAGGAACCAACTTAGGAAAATAATGCTGTAAGGATAAAAGAACCTATACCTTGTGGAATATTAAGAGCTTTTTGGAGTTAAGGTAAAAGGGTGTTAATAACCATCTCATATTGTATAAAATAGAAACCTCAGAATATACCTTCCCCCTTAGCTATTCTAGTTCTATGCCACAGACATTGCAACCAGCTTTGTAACAAAAATGCAGCTACATATAATAACGGCAAGAAGCAAACCACATCACAAAAATATTTCTGCATCAAATCATACATTACAAACTACAATCATCTAAAGACAAGTGTTCCCAGCTGAATTATTGTTGCAATGAAAACAATCTCAACCTAAGGAATTTTTACTTAAATAAATTTATGGCAAATTAACAATGACTTCTGATCATTGATTCCAGTACTGGGGGAAAAAAATCTCACAATATTACCAAACAAATACTTAAATAGCTTTCCTCATCCCTCAACATTCAACTTCAAACATATTTTCTTGTTCATTGTCTCAACTTCCCTTGTTTTCCCTGCAGGTTACACTCAGTCTGTCCCATTTTCTTCAACGAGGTGATGGGCAGCACTGTGGTTGGGCTAGGGGTTTATGTGCATTAGTGATTCCTTACTGCAGCTTTTTGCTTCTTACACGTTTTTCTCTGTTGCTTTTTGCCTCTCAGTGTCCCTGCCTTGGCATTGTTTACCCACAGGCCTCAATTTCTCAGAGGTCACCCTTGCTTCACTATGGGGCACCTGTAGACCACAGTCATTCAGCAGTGTCCCTCCTTTGGTATGGAGTCCATCTTTTCAAGTATGCCTCCTCCTGTGCCTCTTTCTTGAGTATGTCTGGCATGAGGCACCAAAGAGTCCCCTTAAGAGATTCTATTACACTGAATTTTAAAGAGCTAATGCATGAAGTTAGGTCACAATATCCATTGAAATTATCCTCAGCTGCACTGTTCTGATTTTCAGAGTTACTGAGCTCCTCACAGATCCTGAAGTTCACAAAACCCAGAAATAAATGAAATTCATGTGAATATTTTACTTTTTTTATATGATTCCTAAATGTATTTTTTTCATTAATAAATTTGGTAAATTCACCAATACAAAATTTTTGCTCTGCTGTTTCTGCAAATGTAGAGAACTTGCCAGTATTACTAACAGCAAAATTTTCTACTATACTAGGAAGAAAAGACTATAATAGCAAGTAACATGGATCAAAAGGAGTGGACCTAAACCCAAAAACATGTGGTGTTGGGGACCTGATGCTTATTTGCCTTAGACAGGCTATAGCCTAGCCCCATGGATTGAGTGCTCTTTTGCAGCTGGAGCGCATCAGGTGTCCACATGACGTTATCTTCCATTTCAGTAACATCTGGAAATAAAACAGTTCATGCACACCATGATGTGAAACAAAGCATAGTAACTGGAGGCAAACAGGAGATTTGATTAAAAAATGCAGCCCTTATCTGACCTAGAATGCTTATTTGGACTGCATTCAAGAAGTCCCAAAAGACAATGAATATACACATAAGTCACATCTGTTAATAACATTTGCTACCACTTGAAACATGTGCATTGCAGAAAGTCTGAGAGCACACTTCTTTCATATCACCCAAAAATCTATCTTTCTTTCGTCCATGTGTACTGTCTCAGGGCAGTCTGGCTGGATTTACTCTTCCTTGTATGTATGCATCCTGCAGACTACAATGAAATCTCATGTTAGGGAACTTCACAATTACAGCATGTGCAAATCAATCATATGGTGCACACAGTCAGCCCCGAATGTCCTATACACAAATCCAGAAAACAAATTCATCAGCTGTAATCACATTACATTACAAATGAAGGGTCGCTCCTAGTGTAGTGTCTGCTCCACAGAATGCTGGGTTGTCAGGACAGACATAAAGAAACAAAACAGAAAAAGTGAGTGGGTTCCTCAAAACGAAGTTTGCAGCATGACTTACTCTGCCTAAAGAGTTGAGGAGACCGGGATACTTTCCAAAAAATATATATTAAAATATGTAATCCAAACTACATATACAGTGAAATATCAGTCCTGTCTGTAAGAGACTGTCATAATCAGACATAGTACTGGTGCAAACCTATGTGCAACAACTTGCTGAAATTCCTTTAATGTTCTGCAGATATAATGCTTTCTCTTCAATCTGTTGTTTGGAAATGTAACTCATATAACCTCATAAATCAGACTATTTTATATTGGTATGATTTTTATTTTGTCATTGCCTCACTGTGGTTAGTTAGCAATTGCCAAATGAAAGCCAGTATGCTTCAAGAGGGAATATCAGAGGTCTGAATCCACAGTGACATGGGTTGAGAACTGGCTGAATGACAGAGCTCAGAGAGCAGTGAACAGAGGTGCAGAGCCTAGCTGGAGGCCTGTAGCTAGCAGTGTTTCCAAGGGGCCAGTAATGGGTCAAGTTTTGTTCAACATGTTCATCAACAATCTGAAAGAAAGGGTGGAGTGTACCCTCAGCAAGTTTCCACATCATACAAAACTAGAAGGAATGGCTGACATTCCAAAAGGCTGTGCTGCCATTCAGCAAGACCTGAACAAGCTCGAGAGTTGGGTGGAGAGAAACTTAATGAAGTACAACAAAGGCAAGTGTAGAGTCCTGCACCTGGGAAGGAATAACCCTATGCCAGTACAGGTTAGGGGATACCTGCTGGAAAACACCTCCTCAGAGAAGGACCTGGGAGTCTTGGTGGACAAGAAGTTAACCATGATCCAGCAGTGTGCTCTTGTGTTCAAGGTCAATGGTATCGTAGGGCGCATTAAGAAGAGTATGACCAGCAGTTCGAGGGACGTTCTCCTCCCTCTCTACTCTGCCCTGGTGAGGCCACATCTGGAGTACTGTGTCCAGTTCTGGACTTTCCAGTTCAAAGAGATATGAAACTATTGGAGAGACTCCAGTGGAGGACTGTGAAGATGGTTAGAGAACAGGAACATCTCTCTTATGAGGAAAGGCTGAGAGACCTGAGTCTGTTTAGCCTGGAGAAGACTGAGAGGGGATTTTATCAATGCTTATCAATATCTAAAGAGCAGGTGTCAAGGGGATGAGGCCAGTTTCTTTTCAATGTTGCCCTGAGATAGGACAAGGGGCAACAGGTACAAACTGGAATTCAGGAAGTTCCACCTAAACATAAGGAAAATCTGTACTTTGAGGGTGGCAGAGAACTGGAACAGGCTGCCTAGAGAGGTTGTGGAGTCTCCTTCTCTGAAGACTTTCAAAACCCACCTAGACTCTACCCTGTGTAATTTACCTAGGTGAACCTGCTCTAGCAGGTCTCCAGAGGTCCCTCTCAGCCCCTAACATTCTGGGATTCTGTGTGAGTCTGTGAAAGGTGGTTCAATGTCAGCTACAAGTTGGTTTTTATTTGTCTATCAGTTCTGGTTTTACTACTTTTCATTATTGCCGTTGCTGATGCTGACAAAATAGCTCACAACTATATAACATTTTCCTTTTTTTTCTTGCACACGCAAGCAGAAAAAACGTGACAAGAGGAAATGGTGATGTAGATACATGCATCTGTGTGGCAGATCAAAATGTTCATGGCCATATTGACTGGTTAGCAAACCACCAGTTTGTTATAAAAAACAGTAATATCAAGAAATCTTCTTTATGAAAGATACTGTTTTTGAAAGAACCTGTAATGCCCTTATTTTAAACAACGAATTTTTAATGAAAATTGACAGAGTTTTTAAGAATTTAATGTTTTATTATGATGAATCATCTTTTTTTTTTAAGATCAATGCTTTTTTTTTCTCATTCTCATAGTTAAATGAAAAGTATTACTTTCAAAGAAAAAAAATTCAAGGAGCTTTACAGATTTGACAAAATACAAATATATTGCCACTAACTGTGCTTTATGAGTAAATTGAAAGATCACAGTCACCTATCAGATCACACCTCTTAATGTTTTTTAGGTATTAAATGAAAGTTGTTCTCTTACTATCATTTTTTAGTTATATAATTAGTCTTATTTCACAAATATAAAGAAGAAGCTTCTTCCAAGTCCATCGCTTAGAGAAGAAGTCTGAACATTTTTAATCTCAGCATGTGGTCCATGTCCAGTCTAAGGTCACATTTTAATGAGAGTTATTTTTCACAGACCTTTCATTTTTTTATGGCTAAACTCTCCAAAAAAAAAAAAAAAAAAAAAAAAAAAAAAACAAAAAAAAAAAAGAAAAAAAAAAAAAGACTAGGAAAAGACTAGATAAGATCAAATGCATATTTTCATTGGCAATGGTATTTTCCATTAGTTTTTTAGTATACTATTTGAGAGAGGTTTTTCTCTAGATGACAGATCCTCATTGCAGAAGAAATATATTCTAACTTTTGGATTTTGGATTCTCTCTTGGTTCACCCCAAGAGAAACCTATAGTCAGAAGAATAGAAAATAACTTGAGGAAAAAGAAAGAAGAAAGAAATCTCTATTAAAAAACCCCAAACATTTGTGCAAGTATAGTAATTAGAACAGACCAATAACTCTGTTTTTCTCGTTATAAAGTGATATACATGCAAGAAACATGAACAACTGTCAAAAGATCACAATTAGGAGGGAGTTTAATCTGAATATAGGAATAAAGCTACTCTTATTAGGCTGTCATTGCAATTATGGAATAGTTCTGCTTTCTGTATGAATATTTCTATGTAAAAATAGCTTTTTTTTTCTTTTCTCAGCCACCCTGAGAAGGGAAATTATTCAACAAAATTATAAGATTACAATATGCAGAATGCTCTACTCCCTAACCACACAATCCTCTCTTTTTACAGTTATTCTTATTCAAACTCTGTGCTATAAATTATTTTTTTATTGCCAATCTCAATCTATGACATTATCTGTCCTCCTTAACATAAACCCAAAACAACCCATAACAGTATGAATAACATGAATCAAACCAATATTTTTTAATAAGCTATGAATGTTGAAATTCCTAACACATATCTATTTTCTTTTGCTTTTCTCCTCTTTTGCTGGAGATCTATGGACAGCTTTCTGCATTTCTACATATTCACTACCTGTTCATTTCATAAATTTAATTTAGAAGTTATGCACTTTTAGTGAGATAAAATGCTGTTAATATGTCATTACCAGCTCTGTGAAGTGATGACAAGACATGATGTGTTTTGAACTTATAAAACCCACTGACCATTGGAAATTCAAAATCCTGATAGAGAAATCTGTCTATTTTCTCCTCCAGAATATAGCTGAACATTATGTTCTTCACCTGAACTAACATATACATATACTAACTCTCAAAAATCTTGTAAATAATTTTAAGTTTTTCTTTACTTTGACATCATAATAGCTAGGTCTACTTTAGTTCTATATTACCACCTGACACTGTAAGTTGTCATCTCCTAAATAAGAGTGGTGACAAATATTCAATGAATTTCTTTAAATGACTATTTCTCACCTTCTAAACTAGATATTTTCTTGGAATAATGTCAAACATTTTATTTTATTAAATAAATCATAAAACTCAAGTATTATTCAACCATTTTACACAAACACTAGGAACTGGAAAATGTGATAACAGAAAAACAAGCTGGGTGGTGAGCGGATGGAGAGCAGCCCTGAGGAGGACTTGGAAATGTTGGCTGAGAAAAAGCTCGACATGGCTTAACAATGAGCACTTGCAGACTAGACAGCTAATAGTACCCAGGGCTGCATCAAAAGAAGCATGGCCAGCAGGTGAAGGAAAGTGATTCCCTCCCTCTGCTCAGCTCTTGTGAGACTCCACCTAGAGCGCTACATTCAGCTCTGGGCCCCCCAGCATAAAAAGGACATGAACCTGTTCAAGTGAGCCCAGAGAAGGGCCATGAAGATGATCAGAGGGATGCAACACCTCTCATACAAAGAAAGGCTGAGAGAGCTGGCATAGTTCATCCTGGAGAAGAGAAGGCTCCAGGGGCACCTTATAGTTGCCTTCCAGTACTTAAAGAGGGCCTACAAGAAACCTGGAAAGGGACTTTTGACAAAGGCATGCAGTGATAGAACAAGGGGTAATGGCTTTAAACTGAAAGAGGGAAGATTCAGATTAGATGTGAGGAAGAAGTTCTTCACTGTGGGGGTGGTGAGGCCCTGGAATACATTGCCCAGAGAGGTTGTTGTTGCCCCATCCCTGGCCATGTTCGAGGCCAGATTGGATGGATGGGCCTTTGAGCTACTTGATCTAGTGGAACTGCCTCAGTGGGGTTGGAACTAGACGATCTTTAAGGCCCTGTCCAACCTAAACCATTCTATGATTCTATAATTAAGGGAGACGTAATATAAAGAAGGGAAATCTGATTTCATTTTAAATCAACATATCAAGAAATATATTGAAATTACGTTATGTCACCTGACATAACTGTCTGGAAAACTACAGTTGTATCCATAGACTCGCCATCTTATATTACTAAAATATCAGTTTCTTTAGTCATGAAAAATGCACTCTCACTTTGCTTATCTGCTTGCAAAGATAAATTTAATGGTCCTTTGCTTTGAGTCTAAAACAAATTTAGATAGAATGATCAAGTGCTGGGACAGGGGTAGAAGGAAGGAAGGAAGGAAGGAAGGAAGGAAGGAAGGAAGGAAGGAAGGAAGGAAGGAAGGAAGGAAGGAAGGAAGGAAGGAAGGAAGGAAGGAAGGAAGGAAGGAAGGAAGGAAGGAAGGAAGGAAGGAAGGAAGGAAGGAAGGAAGGAAGGAAGGAAGGAAGGAAGGAAGGAAGGAAGGAAGGAAGGAAGGAAGGAAGGAAGGAAGGAATTGAGACAAATTCAAAATACAGTGAAGTAATAAAATAATATGGGACCTAAGCTACTTTTCATCTGGGACTGCTAGACCTTGGTTCACTCCAAAGTCATTGAAGAAGCAGGTAGAAAACCTATAGAAGTTCATTCATCCTGTGACTATAGGGAGGAAGAGTCCTGAGCCCTAGTTCTCAGAACTGGCCACTTATGTCTAAGCCTTTAAGGTTTTGAAGATCAGTACCACTGCTACATGGTCTGAATACAACCCAAAATACTGTCTTCACGTTGTGACTTCAACTACGAAGTTATTTTCAAAGACCTTTGTATCCTAAGATCTCTTTATATATCATGAGTCCTTCACGACTAAGAGGCAAACATTCCCTGTCTAATGGTCCTCCCTCCTCTCTTCAATAAATAGATTTTCGAATAATTGAGTTCCCATTTTTCCTGTGCATTTCAAGCTCTAGCAGAGACAAGGGCTTAAGTCATATAGCAAGGAAAGAGAAAAAGAAAGAAAACAAGACCGAGTTACCATGTGACAAATGATGTACAGATGCCACACATTTTAGGACTCTAGCCTTTGGAAGACAAACCTGAACTAAATGTCAAAGTTGCTTAGATTTCAACGTGCAAGAAACCCAGTAACATATGGCTGATATAGCAGTTAACTGAGGTGAATGAGGATGCATAAGTATGTATCACATGTAGGAGTGCCAACGATCTTTGAACTTCTGATTTCATGATAAAAGTGATAATAACGTATTTGTGAAGATATTTTCATCGCTTTGGATTCTGTATTAATAGTCATTATATCTTACGTTTCCTTATATCTTCCATATAGGGAAGGGCTACTATAAAGGGAATTTTAGTCCTTGTGTATAAAGTGGTACTCTGAATTCCCTGTTAGAGAAATCTATTTGTCTGTGTTGACTAGAGAACACAGGATCCTCATTTCCACATCAGAATTCATTCTTTAACCCGTAAGACACATGAACAGTCCCCTTCATTCCTCCCAATTCACAAAGCCCTTCTTCGATTGTGATGATTAATCATGAGTACATGAAGACTACATTTTATTTTCTACAATTCATGACAGAAATTTCATTCTTCTTCCTGGGCATCTCAGAGAAGTTGGTTCTTCTGTCCTTCATTCCTTATACATCTATGTACTTTATGCATATACATATATACTACGGAATTTTCCTTTCTATGACTCATATTTTAATACTGTTTTGAAATATTTTGGTAAACAAAAGTATTTAATTTTCACTAAAATCCCCTCTACTAAAGCAGGAATCTTTCCTCCATTCTTCCTGTTTACAAACAATGTCTTATAGAGAGATGGCATATATGCCTGTATTTGTGCTTTTAACAGACAAATAAATAATATTTTTTTTTTTAGAAATGGAAGTGATTTCGCTCAAAATCAGGTTCCTAAAATTCTTAGATTGCTTAAATCCATTTCATGCTCATTTTAAGAAGATAAACAGAAAGTTTGGTGGTGTATTTTTTTTTTTTAAGTACTCATAATTTTCATCTTTTAGTAACTTTGGTTAGATCTGTGGCTCTGTAAGTGGGATTTGCATAAATTGGATGGCATATTATGAACATCTGGGCCCCACAGTCCATGATATGTAATGACTTATCCACTATATAGTTGCTGATTTCAAGATGTGCTAGTAGTGTAAATCAGCAAAGATGCCATCTGTAGGGACAATACCAGCAACTAATTAAACCACAAGGATCTCTAGCATGGAATGTTATTGACGACGATAGAACAGAGTGCAAAATCAGTACCAGATGGATTTGTCTTGCATCATAAAGGAGGTAAGCAGTTTGACTTTCCCCACTAAAAGCATTCCTTTCCTTAACAGGAGAAAAAAAAGAAATTAATTCCACCGATGACCTCTTAGGAACAAGCAATGCAGCTGGTGATCCCACCTCTAGCACTGTGAAAGAAGTCCTCATCTTTGACATCAGCATTTTCACAACATTATGCCTACTCTTTTTCTCCCTCACTGCATTGATCTGCTGAGATATGTATCAATGGTGCAAATGACAGCTAAATGACCCTTTTACCCTCT
>NW_010390160.1:0-1601 GCF_000710305.1 Buceros rhinoceros silvestris | reverse complement strand
CTATTAATTGGAGTAAGAATACTCACAATGGCCCAAGAACAAGATCCTTGGGACCATGCCCTACTAAGATACACTGAAAGCACTAGAATACCCCAAGAAGAAACAAGTCTGAATCTTTCTACTTTAGTTCCACATAGGAACCAAATATACACAGAAGATAAATGGGGTTGGAACAACTCTCATCAGATAGCCCAACTCCAAGCCATGATAGGAGAGAAAATACGAACTGCATGCTGGATAATCGATAAATCCACTTATCAATAGACCAACTGAAATTAAAATGTTTTATGATGATTTTTCCAAACCAAAACAACAAAAATAACTATTGTTATAAAATAACACAATTAATATAAAATTTCTGATATAATTTCACCTTTATCAAACCTGTAGTTGCAATTTGGTTTTAGCACTATAAAATCTCAAACCTGTTATTTGATTTTACAGTTGACACACATAATGTATAGAATTTGTGCACAACAGGATGGCCATGGACTTATGCTCATATAGGCTATAATGAATATGCATCCAATACCTGTCCTCCTAAATCTCTAAATTTGTCTGTGGTGGTATTACGTAATAATTTGGACTTTCACAAACAAAACTGGATAATAAAAGATGAAGACAGACTGCTAAATTCCATCTCTAAAAGGGATGCCATATTGAAGCTTGCTCTGAGTGAGCAACAGCTTCACACATTACTGTAGAAAACACCAGAAATAAGCCCAAACATGATTTTGACCACACACGTGTGTTCCTATAGACATGAATGTCGGTATACCTTTACGAGATTCCACTCAGTACATTCTTTTGGACAGACCCCATATTTCATTACATTATGGCTCTTTGGTTCAAAAACGAAATTCAACCACCGTCTATATTAATCTGGTCCCCTATTAAACTGTCTTCACACAAGCCCTTACGTAATTAAAAATACAGGACAACAGTAACTTGTCTTTAACCCTAGTTTGTCTCTAAGAAAAGTAGAACTGGCATTGCACGTCAATGTATCAACAATTAAACCAAATTGTTCTGCCTTTCTGAGAGTTGTTTACAAGGGTTGGCTAGCGTGATTACATGCACAATGTTTAAGACAAACCCAACATATGCAATGAGTCACTTTAGGGTTATTGGGAACAGGGCTGGGAATACTAAACAGCATAGGCACTGAAATTCTAATGAACAAACTGACTGCTACTACTGACGACCTAGCTAAGTTGGAACACCCACTAAAATCACCTTTATCAGCCCTAGGAGTGAGGCAATGACTCCTATCAGGTGTTTTACCCCATTCAGAACAAATTGAAGAAAATTATCATCAATTAATAATGAAAGTCCTTAGGGCAAGCCAAGGTAACACCTCTCTTGCCTTGAGTGGTATCCAAGCACAGTCTTGGATACAGTCTGTAGTAGTAGCAGCCATCAGTAGAGAAGGAGTAACCCTACCCACTGTAATCTGTAATTGATTTGGGACAATGCTTTGGAATTTGAAAAGGAGTTTCATTTGTGGTGGCAATTAATCAACATCATGTATCACACAGGAAGTTACAAGCCTTTGTCCTTACCATACATGATGCTTCGGTATACAATATATACCCAGATAT
>NW_010390159.1:25618-25995 GCF_000710305.1 Buceros rhinoceros silvestris | reverse complement strand
GCTGCAGGTGTGTGGCGTGGCCTGGCCCTGGCCAGAGGAGAGGCCCTGGCCGAGGCCAACAGCGCGGTCAGCAGGCGCCGAGAATGCCACCCTCAGCGCCGCCCGCTGGCAGCCGGCAGCGGGAGAGAGCCCTCAGCAGGGACAAGAGATGTGATTGGTTGCTCTGGGCCCTTCCGGAACCTTCCAGAGAAGGCAGCCAATCAGGAAGGGGCCTCTCAGGTGAGGTTTCCCTCCGTGGAGCGTGTTCTGGGCAGGGTGTTGGTGTGGAGGCTGGGTGTTGGTGTGGAGGCCCCTGCGTCCCCGGAGGCGTTCTCTGGGTGGAAATCCGATACTGCTTATGCGTTGTCTTCATGGCACGGTCGGGTGGGACGGGGCAG
>NW_010390159.1:0-25474 GCF_000710305.1 Buceros rhinoceros silvestris | reverse complement strand
AGGGGCCCTGCCGGGGGCCCAGGCGGGCCCGCTGGCAGCAGTGACAGTGAGGAGGAGGTAACGGTTGGCTATAGCTGATGGCGGGATAGATCCTTTCTTTTTCAACAGGTCTGTTAGGTTAAAGCCTTGTCCTGGCTGCAGCTCCTGTTACACAGGAGTGCCTTTCATGTAAAATTAATGGCCACGACCAAGTCCCCAGTGAATTTCACGAACTCTCTGGTACTTCTGCAATGCTGCGGTCGAGAGCTTGTTTCGGTATCAGCCTGGAAGCGCGACAGTGGCTGTGCTCTGTGTGGCTTGGGTGGGCTGCTGAGGCAGGGGCCTCTGAGGAGGAGGCTTGGTCCGAAGAGAACTTCCTCCTTTCTTTGGCTGGATGAACCCAATGGGTATGACATCTTCCTTCGGGGAAGAGCAATGTTGTGAAGGTTACGGAAGGGCTTTTTAATGCAAAAGAAAAGCTAGCTGTATTCAGCGGATGTGTATGTAGCCCGGTTAGGGTTCATTTATTACACTCTTAAATCATGACTTTGAATGAAACTATGCCTCTGACTTTCTAATATCTAGAAGTAAAAAATTGTCCTGTGTTGCACACTATCGGTGTGAAATAGTCACTATCTCTTGGCGTGTACAAGAGCAGGATGTAGAAAGTATGTTTGTCCTCTGAACAGAAAAATTCCAACTGCCCAGTGGAACCAGCTTTGGCTTTTAGTGCAGGATTGCAAATATTAAATACTTCTGTGTGAACTAACAGTAGCAAATAGCCTCCCTGCAGGCAGCAGGGGTGAAGAGTCTCCTTTGTAAGAAATTTCGGTCGTTACGTTCGATCAGTAGTTCAAAAGATTTTATGGAAAATCACTAGCCACAATACCATGCCCAATTATCAATTCTTTCTTCAAATGAGAATATATCTACCTGCCTATTTGTTATTACTGCATATTTATGTTCTCTGAGCAAGTGGAAAAGTGACTTTGTATAAGCACATAGTAAACCTTAAATTTACCTCTGCTGAATATCCTGCATCTGGTGACTTTTTCTCACCAAATGAGCTGAGGTTTGAAGCTGAGATTAACAAAAACATTTTCCTCCTACCTTCCTCTTTAATTTTCTTTATTTGATTTTGTTGGTGGTGTGGTCTCACCTTCAGGCACTTGTCTCATAGACAGAGGTGAGAATTTTTCTCTCTTTATGGCACTATTTTTCTATTCACTCAAGTCATAGAGCCTGGGGTTTGGCAGGGGTTTTTAATTTTTAGTGTTTTCTTAATAAATAATTCAGAGTTTTGTTTAGCTACAAATGCACAGCAGCGGAATAATTTTAAATCGAATCTACCCACCCTTTTCTGCCCCTCCCAAAATAGTTCATTGTTTTAAATTACAGGAATAGTAAGCTCAAAAATGCTTTGCAAAATTAAAATAGTTTTATAAACTCTATTAACAAGGACTTTAAACAAAATAGAACAAAGTCTTTATACAAATGCCAGACTTGTTTCAAAATCAGCTGATGTTTTATAAATTAAATTAAAAAAAAATTGAGTTATAGCAACACTTTTCATAACCGGTGTAAAAATTGCTATTCCAGTTAAAAGCATGCTTTTCACATCCTTATAAACCAAATGATAATGTAAGTCTGCAATACACAAAATTGGGCAATTTGAAACAGGAATTTTATGAGTGGGAGATATGAGGAATGTTATCTGAGAAAAATTAGTTCCCAAGATCATGATAAGATCTAAACATGCAGTTTTATAGTAGCAGACATTTCATCAGAACTTTTCCTGCGTGAGTTTGCTCAGTAATTTCTTCTATTTTCATACCCTTCTGCTTTAGATCTAGACATACAAGAAGTGTAAACCACAGGAGTTCTATGGACTTCAGTGAAGTTACATTATTTTACGTCACCTCAGGAGGCTTTTTATGAGAACAGAAAAAATAAAAGGCCATGTAGTCCCTCTCCCCGTTTCAGTTCCTACACAGCAGTTGTAAGATGAAACGACCTAGTTTAATTTTATTTTGTCTACGTAAATAGTTCCCTGTCCAATAAAACTGAAGAAATGAGGCAAAAAAAGGGAAACAGAGAAAATAGCAGACATCTCTGCCTGTGTTCTTGCTGTACCTGTATTCACAATCCTGTATTTTTATAGAATATTAGTCTTCACTGGTGCTCTCCTGTGGTTGCTTCTTAGTGGTTCCGTGGTTTGAGGGGGCCTGTGGAAAGAGCTGCGAGAGAGGTTGGTTTGAGTTCACAGCCATGGGAATAAAAGGGGACGTAACTGTAAAGCCTGTAGCTCTCTTCGAAGATAAACATGCCTAATGATGTCTCTTTTGTTGATATCAGGTTAATAATGATGCAGAGCTGGTAGAAGATAGGAAGAGAGGGAAGAAATTATCAGGTTTCTGCCAAAGACGAGCCACACTCTGCGCAATGCTTGCATAGTGCTGTTTTTGCCATGGCTCCCAGTGACTTAATGAAAGAGTGAGTATCAGATGTTCACTCTCATCTTCAGAATCCCTTTAGCTCATATTACTTCGGACAAATCACGGTGTTATAGCAAGTGATTGCTTGAATTCCCATCAACATCACCAGTAGAGAGCCTCTAGTTGTTAGACTGTTAAAAAAATTAAAAAAAAAATAAAATAAAAAAAGAGGCTTTAGTGGCTTAAATTTGACAATACATTTGTAATGGGTGAAGGTAATGCTTGAATATCAAAATCCAGAAGCCATTTATACGCAGTGCCTGGGAGTCAGCAGTCAGCAAATCTGACATTTCAGAAACACTGCAAGCTGCTTTGAAGGCTGAGAAAGCAGCGTAAGCTATAGTGACAGCAGCGCGCTGTGTCACTGAGCTTCTCGGATGGGCTGTGACAAGACTCAAAAATGCCAGAACAGTGCCCAAAACAATGGTCTTGCTATCTTTCTAGCTGGTTAAATCCAAGTATGTTGGAGATTTCATGAAACTGCTTTTGCAAAATATCCCACTTGATTTTCCATGGAATTTGTTGGCTTCTGTTGATGGACGGAGGCTTTTGAATTCTTCAGTATTGTTCTTCCTCCGTGCTAAAATTAGAGAAGTGCAGTTGTAATTAATGATTGCACACAAAATGGCAGAAGGCATTGCTGGTGTGCCAGAGATAGATGAGTAATTAGGAGAATAAACTCTGAATGAAAAAATCCCTCACATTTAAGAAGCATATTGATACTTTTGGAAGATGGGACACAGAAAAGACTGTTCTCTATGCTGTACTCTAGCAGTTTGTGCTATCGTGTCTGCTATGGAAAAGAGAGTATAATACAGACGTAAAAATGTTCTTGCATTAAACGTAGTCATTTAAATGCTTGATTTATTTTCACCTGTTTATTTCTATAGTAGGAGACTGATGTGACCAGTGTGGTAGGATAAGGGACAGGGAAATGGTGAGTCTTAACTGGAGTCCCTCCCCCTGGTCTGAGTGAAGTGTTATTTATTGTATCATGTTGTATCTTTGTGGAAAATGATAAAAGCTGAGAAACAAAAGGAAGCACAGTTGTTTTTCAGTACTTAGTTCTTTTCTGTAACAGAGCATGAAATAATAGTTTTTATGTCAGAAATGATCATCAATGATACTGTATGCAAAAGGTATCCGTTTTAACGGATATCTTGCGAGGACTTTTAGCGAGGCTATCCATGTAATCATCACAACCACTGTATGTGCAAATAATGCCTGTGCATTTCTGAATAGCAAGACTGACTGGGGGCTGTGGGGTGGGGAGAAAGGCTTGATTTGTTTTATTTATTTGTATATTTTTACTTCCTCTTGAGAAGGATGGGGAGGAAGGCTCAGTGAAACCATTGCTGCTTGTACAGGGAAATGTTTAATTTTCGAATCCAGTCCTGGTTCTTCTTTTCCTCAATAATTTTCTCAATTGTTATTTTTCAGATACCACTTACTACAACATTTAGTAAGCAGACAGGTGTGTTCTGAAATGTGAGATTTTTTTTTTTACACGACTTTTTCCTTCTTCCCTTCATTAGCCTTTCTTGATGCTCTGTATAGGACTGGCTGGCTATATAGCAAAGCTAGATTTCCCTCTGATTTTTATGGACAGACCTATGCATGTCCGTATATACATATGGACCTGTAGATGTGGACTTCTCCAGCTTCTCTCTCCATAGCACAGCTCTCCTCACCTCTGCATGTGGGTGCTGGCATTGCTGACTGCATCCAGGCGCCTCTTAGTTGCACAGGGCTTGTAAAGTTTTGTGACTTCTGGGCACTGCCCTTTCCATACTGGAAAGCATAGAAGCGGAAGTAAAGCACTTCTTTGTGAGCAGCAAACTGAATCATAAAACTGAGTTTCTGCTTCAGCAGTCAGACATCGGGTACTGGGCAGATCACGGAAGACATCTCCAGTTGCTGTGCTCATGGCATTCTTTTTTAGACACAATTGCTGAGAAAGCTGTGACCAAAGTAATGTCCTACCTGAGGCCGTATAGGCTATTGCTCTGGTTTCTTTCAGCCATGAAGCAGGCACAGATGCCTTTTTTAAGATGGTAGTGCCCTGGCTTGCAGTGATGATCAGCAGGGTGTCCTAAAAGGCTTCACAGTGATCAGCGTCACTGAATACACCAAACAGGCCTGTTCCATAGTGTGTCTGACCTCGGCATTTGAGGCATGTGAGTGCCTTGGTTCATTTCCAGGTACAGGCATGCCTTTCTGCTGTGGGCAGGCCTCTGAACTGGTGACCCACAAGTAAATATTTGGGGTTTTTGCTTTTAATTTCCTTTTTCATCTTCCTTTTACCTTTCTGTCTCCTTATTTTCATAAGGTTGCTGTTCATCATACATTACAGGAAAGCAATTCAATGAGAGCAAAAGCTGTATGTCAGTGGTCTGTGACACGCTGTGAAGAAACTTCCAAATGACAGAGTAATATCTGGTGGTAGAGGTTCTGAGACGTCCAATCATAACAAGTCAGCAGCTGCACCAGTAAGGGGCCTTTTAACTGTTGATGTAAAAACTTAAGAATATTGGCAAATGTAACTTTCCTGACATAAAGAAATCATAGAACTTGAAATGATGAAATCCAGTTCTCCATCTGGTGTATGCTTGTAAGGAATCAGGTCAAAAAAAGAAGAAAGTAACATCTTTTAAATGGAATAGTGAGTTGAATAATGCTTAACAGAGAAAAGGAGGGTGTTCAGGTTAAGGTACAATCAACACGAGTAGGTAAACCGTAGCATAATGAACTTCTCTATTTTCAGTCTCCGTAACATGAGCCTGAGACTTCTGTCAGATTTTGCCAGCTATTAAGCAGAAAGTGATGAAGTTAGAAGCCATGCATTGTGAATAATCACTTCCACTGGATCTGATCCATAGAACCATTATTTTGCACTCTCTGTAACACATTTCAGTGTTGGGTTTGGTGTTTTCTGATTTATCCATTTATAATTTCTAATTCTCCACTTTTGTGGTTTTTGCAATGTGTGAATGTGGCATGTTGCCACATTTGCTAAGCTTCTTTTCATTCAAAAGCACAGAAAATACCAACATGTCACCTGGAAGCTCTCAGATGAGTGAACTAATCTAGTAGCTTATTCAATAAATGTTGTGTAACATCTATTCACGTTTGTGCTTGCAAGCCATCAATGAATTGCAGGTGCAAATACCACTGCAAAATATTCAGCTGAATATTTTTGCAATATACTACCTGAAGAAAGGTATAATGATGTCAGCTCAGTAATATGTTGGACTTACTGAATTGGTCAGTGCTCCAAAATTGGTGTTTTATATTTACCAGATCATTATGAGAAGATCTGATTCTTGGGTACAGTTGATGTATAATGCTTGCTATTGGGCAGTTGGTATGTATGCGTTAGACTGCAAACTAAATTTGGAGTAGGGGTTCTTATCAATTTTCTCCTGCCTCTGAATTGAGCCACTGAAAGGAACAAAAGAATTTCTTTGAGATAACATTCCGAGGTGGTAAAATTTTGGTAGCTGTGCATCCCAGTGGAACATGCATGGGTCATGGCAAACCATTATTTAGAATCTGAACCTTGACATACAGGTGAGGGTGTAATGGAGGTTTAAGAGAGCTGATTCCATGATGAGGCTGACCAGAGAAGTGCTTAGCAAAGTAACTGCAAGTTATAATATATAAAAGCATCTTTTAATAGCCTTTTTCTTTCCTTTTAAGGGGAGTATAAACGTACTACCGATAGAGGAAAGATAGGACAGAGGAGAGAGAGAGAAATCCATTTTGTTGCTGCTTGATTCAAAAGTCAGCTAAAGAGAGACTGAATGATTCTAAGCTAGATTGCACAGAGACCTCTGATGTTAGAGAGCTGTTGTGAGGTTGCTGGAAAAGCGACCAAGATCTTTTTATTTTACAGTTTTTTTCCTGTTGGCACCACTATCAGTTCTTCTGCAGCCAGGAACTTTCATTGCCACTTCTGCAAAGGAGATTTATCTGGCAGATAATCCTGCTCCCTCAAACAGGGCCTGAGAAGCTAAGCCAAGCTTTCTTCCTCTTCTGGGACTCTACACTGGTTCGCTGCCTTATATTACTATAAAATTTGTGATTCATTGTCTCCTATGTATTTAACACATGTCCTCTCTTAAATGCAGCAGTTCTGTGATTCCTGGTGAACAGAAACCATTTATGAAGCTGTATGCTGCTTTGCTGTCATTTTCTTGTTTATTGCCCATGTTGCACTATATCCAGACTACCAGAACAAGACCTGCATCTGAGCCTTGTCTCCTGATAGAATGTATCTCCAAAGCAAAGAAGGACAGTTGCAGAAATGTGTCATCAAACTACCAAAAAGCTCAGTTTGTAGTGTGAAGTACAGATATATCACGCAATCTGACTAAGCACTGCGCAGAAACTTAGAGAATTAATTTCCAGGAAACCCATGCTGTGAGGGAAAGATGTGCATTTCAGATGACACAGAAGCATGAGCTATACCAGCTGATGCCGAGGGAGGTGGCCCACAAATTTCCCTATCCTCCAGTATGTCCCTGCATAGGTATATCAATTCTATCTGTTTCTGAAAGCATTGGTCACACAGATGTTTTGAAAACTGGGCTCCTTATTTTAGGTACTTTTAACGTCGTTTTGGAGACCATGGACGTCCATTTTGTAAATACCTGGCTGTGATTTCTTCCTTTTAAACTAACAGCAGTTTAACTTGCTCTGAAGCAGGCATATGCACTACACTGAGCTATACAAGAGTCATTCCCTTTGGGAGCACTGGAACTGTACCTTTCCCTAGAATGAATGTACTGAGAGAAGACTTGTGCACAGTACTCTGTACCTGGTGCTGGTGAGGCTGCACCTTGAATACTGGCCTCAGTTTTGAGACCCTCACTACAAGAAAGCCATTGAGGTGCTAGAGTGTGTCCAGAAAACAGCAACGAAGCTGGTGAAAGGTCTGGAGCAGAAGTCCTGTGAGGAGTGGCTAAGGGAACTGGGATTGTTTAGCCTGGAGAAAGGGAGGCTGAGGGGAGACCTTATCACTCTCTACAACTGCCTGAAAGGAGGTTGTAGCGAGGTGGGGGTCTGTCTCTTCTTCCAAGTAACAAGGGATGGGACAAGAGGAAATGGACTCAAGTTGCACCAGGGGAGGTTTAGATTGAATATTAAAAAATTCCTTCACTGAAAAGGTTGTCAAGCGCTGGCACAGGCTGCCCAGGGCAGTGGTTGAGTCACCATCCCCAGAGGTATTTAAACAACATGTTGATATGGCACTTAGGGACATAGTTTAGTGGTGACTTGGCAGTGCTGGGTTAACGGTTGGACTCTGATCTTTAAGGTCTTTTCCAATCTAAACGATTCTATGAGTTTATGACTTCCTTGCACATTTATTGGTCCGTATACTGTAAAGGTTTGAAATCATATGATTTCCTCCAGGAAAGGCTTACCATACCCTGTGATTATCTCACTGGCTCAGGCTTAAATAGGCTTTGTCAGGATCAGAGTAACTTTTCACAGTAGTGGTTTTCCCTAGGATTTATCCTAAGTTTCCAGCATTTGTCATTCAAGCTGATCATCCCATCTTTGAGGAAGATTCTTTACTCTGTAAAGTGGACTTATCAAATAGTTTCTTGGTGCAAATGGAAATATACAGTAGAGGTGAACCCTAAAACGTCTTCCTCTCTTTCCTTAAATAATTAGTGAGGTTGTTCTCATAAATCTTTAGTGTCCTTAGTGTTCCTTCATGTTTCTTACACAGCTGAAATCAAAGGCACCTAGCCTATAAGACTTCAGATTTTGCATCATGTATCCAAGAACATGGTTTTGAATAAAACGAAAGAAAATCTGGACCTCATTCGAATGAACCACTGCAGTCACCACACAAATTTTGCTCAAGGAAAAATGTATAAAAAATCCAGAGCCAAATTCTTAGTCTCCTTTTCGTGGTCCTACATCCTTTTAGTTGTGAGGTTTTTTTGTTATGGAAGCCAGGCTTACTCAATTCCATGTCTGTTTCCTACTCAATACATTTTTAGCTTGTTCTGTGAGTTCAAGTGATAAAAACAAATTGCTTCATAGATGTCCTTTGAAAACAGGTAATGGCTAGAGGACAGGTCCCTGTCTGTGCTGATAGGAAGCTGCCACAGAATTTTCCCCTTTTTGGGCATCAATGACCCCACACTGATGTCCCTAGGAAATGAATTCAGCTGCCTTTGAAACTATTTGCATATTGTCGAGCTGCCTGTGGATGTATCACAAAACACAGTTTGCTGTTTAACACTTGTTCACACATTGAACTAGGGAATTCTTGATGTGCGGATGGTTTACAGACAGGTGACTGTGAAAATCTGTAGTTTCCTTTATTGGTTATTTTCCCGATTCATGCAGTAGTTCCACTTCCTGACTGTCTGATGTAGGAAAGCACTGGCAAATGGATTTGCAATGAACAATTTGCATTGTTGCAGAATAAGTGTGTAATCCAGAATTTACTTTGAGCAAACATTAAAAAAATAAATGACTTACCATTCATCAGAATCAACTGCATTCACTCAGATTCACGAAACCAAACAAAAGGGCTCAAATAGCACTAACTGGAATGTGTTTAGAATACAGATACTGATAGTTTTCTAAGTGCATTGCTTGATTTACTCTTAGCCCAGATTATTTACTTGGGTAATGAAACTGACCTCTGTTTTGTGCATTCATCTGTTTTCAAGAATAAAAGCGCAGTGGGAACTGTGGTCTGGCTAGGGCTGCTAGGTGATAGGCTTGTGTTCCCTGCTGGTAAGTAAGTGGTTGAAGACATTCTACAGGAGGAATATTCATTGCCTGCCTGAGAAGCTTGGATTCCTTTTTGGTGTAGAAAGGAGAATCCTTGATCAATAAGAAGATGAGTTCAGTGACATGCAGCAGAGTATATAACATGCTGATAGTCATTCGAATTTAGAACAAAGCCTTTCCTGTAAACTCCAAGCGGACAATGAATTTAGGGTCTCTGCTGGAGGCAGAAGGGGTGAAAGGTTCAGTCGTCTATATAATAGCAACCACCTTAGCTTTTGGTGAGTAGCTCTTCTCCAAACCCTCTCTTGTCTTCCCCTGCCAAACGCCTGCAGTGGAACCCCACAGTGCTTCTGCAGTTCGTTCTGACTGTACCTGTTAGGAAAGACAACAGATTTTCCCTTAGTAACATTTCCATTTATCTTCTAGGTTTTAGTGTGCTTGACTAATAATATCTAGACACTGCAACGGTTGCTTGTCTCATTTATAATGTTCTCTCCAGTGTGGTTATTCTGTCTTCAGTAGCCTTCTTACTTACCAGAGGATAGCTTAATGGCATGTGAGGGTTGCAAGTGCTCTGCATGGCAGGTGCTGGCTAATTGCATGTGTTCGTCTCACAGCTGCCAGTGTTCTTCTGCCCAGCTGAGCATGTCAGGCTTCATCTGAACCATGACTCTGGTCAACAACGGCCCAGAACAAGGGACTGCTTGTCCCCCACTGGTGACGCAAAACGCCACGGGGCAGTGTGGCTGTTTAAGAGTTTTTGATGATTTTGCGTAGCACAAGTGCTGAACAAAGCACAGTGAATCAGTGACATGATGTAATGCATTTTTCCAAGAAACATAGATGAAAGAAAATCATAATAAATCTCTTCAGTGAGTGGGATGCTTCTTGAGGAACTAAGTGGGCTGTACTCTGCAGCCTCCAGCAACAAGGGTGCTGCCTTTCTGACAACAATGTATTTATTCCATAGTGCAGAACTGCCACGCTGTGTCTCAGAATATAACATCATTTTATAATTGTGTTCTGTCACTTAGGATGTGTTTCTGTCCTTCTTCCGTAACTGCCTGGTTTTTCAGTTGCACTACGAAGGCCGATGCTTGCAACAGAAATCTCGTAAGGGCAAAATAAGGATGCAGGCTTAATTACTTGTTGTACTAATTAGTACACTGCCTTGACAGCACTTGTTTGTAAATTAGAAACCCACATTTAATAACTGAGATTTTATTTTCATTCTGCGTGTTTGAATGTTGTAACTTGCAATACCTTTCAGAAATAATCCTGTATAGGCAATCCAGATTAGAATGTGGTGACGCTTAATAACACACGGAAATGCGTTAGTGATTATTTGACAAAATTGTTAAGTAAGACGCTTAATGCCATCGTTTGGTGAACAGTGTTAATGTGTATGAGTCAGAGCACACACCCTCTGGCTGGAGCTCACCGCACCCGCAGAAGTGAAGAAGATGCCTTTGTATTTGAAAATGGCTGCATAAAGAGAGGGTTGACTCCCTAGCTCATCTTTGAACAACGGATTTTCTTTGGGCTGGGGGATTTCCCAGGTGAGAAACCCTGCAGATCAGGAAGCAAAAAGCATGATGACGCAGAGGCACTTAACAGCAGCTGACCCCTAGTGAAAAGGCAGGTGAACTGTGGTTGTCTCTGTGCAGGAAGGAGTTGGAGGATCAGCATCTGACAGCTTCTGATTGAAGAACAGGACACAGATGTCTTCAGAGTAAGGAAGGAGCTGAGCTGCATCTCTGATTTCTCTTTCAGTGGGAAACTAATTTTGCCAGTTGACAGAGACAGCCTACATCTGTTTTTAACAAGGAAGTAAGGGGGGAAAAATACCCCAAACTAAACAACTGGGTTTCTCCTCTTCATTCCAGTCTATCTTTTTCCACTAGGTGTTTGTCTTGATTGGGGCCCGGCTCTCCACCTCTTCTGCCTGCCACCAGTGAGGTTTTTAGTTCCTCGAGTCTGGCTTTGTTGCTTGAAGCTGTCCTCCTAGCGGTGTCCCTGGTTTGGAAAGACAGCTGTATGCAGTAGGGGCTCCCTAATAGTGTTCTTAAGGTCCACCAAAATCAACAGTGTTTTTCTGAACTAGAACCTTGAAGTTTCTCATCCAAGCAGAGCAATGACATGACCCTGCACTGCACAGGTGGCTCAAATATCAAGCATCACATATGCACAGAGAACATCCAGACAACAAAAACATTTAGTAAGAAAAAACTGAGGCAAATAAATTCAAATAGGGAAAAAATACAAGGAAACAAAGGGGGAGGAGAAGGCTAAGTATGTTTAAAAAAAACCCCAAAACCCCCAAACAAACCAGCAGTAAAGAGTCACTTTGAAATACTCAGCCCAGGCACTGTCTTGAGTCTGGAGAATCCTCTTCTATCCCAGATCTCTGGATTTCCCAAAGCTATCTTGAAGGGATACATCGTATATGTTACTGACTGCTCTGACTTTTACGGAGATTACTGGAAGAACTTTCTGCAAGCAGTGAATGACACAATTAAAAACACACAATCATTTTTAAAGCATGTGAACCGTGGGGCAAGGACACAGGGTTCTAAGGGGGGCCTTTTCCCAACCCTCAAGCCCACTGCTTGTAACCCCAAGGATTAGCTTCAATGTACAAAGTGCCCATTGTATTTTGCACACATACTGTCCACGTATATTCAAGAGATGTAATGCACTGTAGTGAGTAAATGGCACAATTACAGACAAACCCTCTGGAATATGTCTTGGAGAGGATTTGAGCAATAAAACATCACACTATTAACTAGTGTGCTCCATGTTAGAGATAAAAATGCTTTGATGCTCAAGAGAGGGAGGGTTGTAAAAGTCTGAGGGTTGTAAATTTTGCTTAAGCAAATACTGCCGTTTACCTTGTAGGACTATTCCCTGTGCATAGTTTATGCAGTACAGAGAAGAGGGGAGTCCTACAGTTTTGCATGCACTGGGAAAACTGTTACAAGAGTCTCCTCTCTATTATTTTCTGCTATCTGGAATAGGCTCCCCATGCTACCTTTCCTTAATTCTCCAGTTTATTTTTTTAACACCCCTGTTGCCCTTCTGCCATAACTGTTCAGTCTGATAAACATTTGCAGAAATGCACCTTACCGTCAAGTTTGTGCAAAATCATGGGTCAGAGACAGTGGAGAAACTCATAGGACAGTGGAGTTTTATCACTCTGTTGCATCTATTATACAGGATATCTACAAATAACCCGTCAGCTAAGACTGTGTACTTAATTCTTGGCTAAAGATGTTGAGAAAACATTTCAGTAATGTCCATCAAGGACCCATTTAACAATTCTGAGTGGCTGCTTTCTCTATGGCATGTGATTTGCTGTCTCTAGGTCTCTGCAACTACTGTGAATTAATGCTTACCCTGCATTTAGGTGTTTGTGAGCTCATTCAAGTTCTGCTGCTGTACAGTAGCATAGTCTCTTTCAAGAGATCTATTTATTTTTCTTCTGCTGTATTTAGCTAACATATTTGAGCCTAACAGAAATAACCAATTCATTACTACCCCTTTATGGTATTGTTCTACTTCATAAGATGCTGAGCTTTTTTCAGACAGATTTCAGGCTCTTTGCAGGCACTTACAGTTCTGCAAGGGCTTTTGTACCCCCGGAAGCATGGGACTTTGGGGGCTGGAAGCAGTGCAGTGCTGGTAATCTTTGTGGTCTGGGGGAGAGTCTCACCTGCTGCAGATCTTGCTCTTAAAATGAGCAGGAAACACAGGCATTTCCCAGTTTGGCAGGTGCTGAGGTAAGAGACTGACCAGTGAGAAAGTGGTGGAAAACATTTGTCTCGTTAAGAGCTGGGTGTGACTGTGGTGGGTGTGGAGGAGCAATAAGACATCTAGCTTTCCATTGAGGCAAGTGGGGTAGTTTGGCTGTGTGAGTGCTGCAGTGGAAGAGGGCTTGTTGCTTTCAGAGCACTGCTCTTGGTGAAGAGAGGAGAGAGAACATCTGGTGCTTTGCTTATCTACAGTGAGAGGGGGTGAGTCAAGGGCTCAGAAAGGCTGAACAAAGTCTTTGTTTTTTATGAACCTTCTGGAAGTTGCCCATTACCTAATTTAGCTGGCAGCGGTGTCAGTGAGGAGAAAAGGTCTATTTCTCAGGGAAGCGGAGGGGGAAGTGCTTGTTGCCATGACACCTGCCCCCAAAGTCTTTTAGGAAGGAAACAAACATTAAAATGTTGAAATGAGTAAGGACCGGAGTGATGAGGGGCAAAACTTACCATCTTCAAGTAGAAGTTTGCAGCTTCCCGTTACTAAATCATGTGGGTTGTTGTGTAGTCTTGAGCTGGTTTTGAATATGCTTGCTAGAAATTAATATTCAATAATGACAACCAACTGAGCCCTTGCTCCTGCAACAAGGTGTGTGTTAATGGAAAGCCTTAAAGCCTGGGGTTTTGTGTGGTTTTTTGCAGTCAGTCAAATGTGTAACAGTACTTGTGGTAGTAAATACAGCTTGAAACAAGTGATTGAGGCAAGAAGGTAGAAGTAAGGCTACTGTGCTCCTTAGTCTGTATATGTCTGCATATTTTTCCCAGGGTGAAAAAATGCCCCTTCAAGAGATTGCTGTCATTATGTAAAATGTGTTTATAGTGAAATTGCCTTGGGATGTGATGTTGAAATGAGCCAGCATAGCTGGAAGTCTGGCCAGCCTCTTTACATCACGTCTTACTCATGTAAGTGATGCACCTTGCTAAAAAGTGCAATCTTGCCCATTATTTTGTGCTTGTCTCTCCAGGGCCTGCATTCCTTGCCCCTTTAGGAAGGTTGGGAGCACAAGGCCTACAGAACTAGGCCTTTTTTCTCCTTTTGTATGCAAGATAGACGTGTCAAAATACAAGTATTTACTTTCCCTTTTCAAAAGTGACATAAGATCTTGGGACTTTCACTGATACGTAGGTGTTCTAGCATTTTACACGAACTTGGGCCTCAAGTGTTCAGTTATTTTCAGAAACGGTTTTTACTCTAGGCTAATAGAGAGTTACAAGGAACGGCTGGGGAGGAGGGGTGGTGTGGTGGTGGTTTGTGCACTGTTTTATCCCTTAGAGCAAAAAGGATGTAGCCACAATTGGTGATTCTGAGGCTATGTGTAAACTAAAGGCAAAAGAGCAGCTTCTGGTAAATGAATTTAAGCACAGCATTGCTAGAGATGTCAGGGCAGTGGTGCTGCACAATACTTTTTTTCTTAAGGCACTGTTCTGTCAGATATGGTGATGCACTCTCTGAGCCCTTCCCAATAACCAATGGTGTGAAACAAGGTTGCATTCTTGCACCAACTTTATTCACAGTATTCAGGGAATATATTGTACTTTCTTTCTCCTCCTGTCCCCCAAGAGGACAGGAGTAGGTGGCAAATATCTAATGGGTGTGTAAAATAGGCAAAAGGGGTTTCAAAACCTTGGTTTCAAGTTCGTAATTGAATCAGATGCTCAGATGCATGACTCTGTGTCACACTGAATTAATTCTATCAAGTATTTGCATTCTTCTCCCCCATCTCCTACTTCTGCTCCTAGCACAGTCTACTTTAGGAAATTGTGAAATCTGGTGTGAAGTTCTCTTGTGTAATGCTGCTCACCAAGTGTATAGCAACAGCATCTCAAACTCTGGATTATACATGAATATTTGTATCTAGTGTTAAGAACACCTAGCCAGTGGAAAGAAAGAGTGAGCTGACCATAGTAACTGGAAGATGGATTAGATCATGCAGTGGATGTTGCCAGCTGACTGCTGGTAGAAAGCAACTTCAAACCAGAACTTGTTCTTCCAAGGGCTACTGACATTAGGAGGTGGGTGGTACCTACATAAGCCTTTTCCCATTACATGTATTGTAGCACAGCGATAAACTGCAGATTGAGAGCATAACTCACAGGTGCTGCAAACCCCAGCTTTAAGGAGCGTTGTCTTCTATAGCACATGCTGTTGGGGGTATGAGACTTGGAGCTGAGGGTTTGTTTAAGGAGCAACTAAAAACTTTGGCCAGTGCCCTGACATTTTGAGAAAACAAGAGTGCTCAGCTGGCAGTGCTGTGACAGGCAGGGCACCGCGCCTGCCCGTGGCCAAGCAGTGTGCTGTAGCAGAGGCCCAGGATGGCTGCTGGAGGTGCTGAGGGGTATTGCTGGAAAGCACACTTTGCATGAAAAGCATCAGCAGTACCTGGAAGAAGGCCAGTGCCTACAGAATAGGTGAATAAAGTAGCCAGTCATGATTGCTGTCAGGCATGGCTGAAGGTTGTGCTTGCCAAGGCCTTAAAGTATGGAAATCTTCCCGCCCCACAAGCCCATCAAAGAGCTTTATAATGTGTTTTCCCTGTGTTTACTAAACTATCCAGTTTAGTCTGATGCTGTCATTGGAGAATCATAGCAGGCATTCTGGACTGTTTGAACGCTTTGGAAGTAAGTGGTATCCATGGCATGGGGACGGGGTGCTTTTCAGTCTCTGCCAGCTTTCTTTGTTTCTCATGGATCAGAAGTGATGGTGCTGCAGCTCATCCTCATGCAAACATTGATTCTCCAAGAGTCCTAGTCCATACATCCCCACCGCTTCTGTCTCAGTGCAATGAAATTGCACACCAAACCCATTGTCTAATTGTTTATCCACTCCTTGTTCCTAATGCTGAGACATTGAATAGAGGCAATTCTTTTAGTTCTGGCTTCATGCCTCATAGCCAGCACATAATTCCTGCCTTTTGCTTCAATTTTACTCTTGGCTGAAACTTGAATGTACAGCACAGAATTTTTTTTACATTACTTTTTCTCCCACAGGCCAGTCTCATTATGTAGGATCATGTTCACTGTTAGATTGGCATCAGGTAAATTTTTGTTGTGCTGAATTTTGGAAATATGCCAGACCGTTGCACCCATGATGCTTATATCTCATGTGTGCATGAGCTATACACGATGGAAAGCATGACCTCTTAATAAAGACTAAATTGTCAGCTTGGGGCTGCTGCCCTTGTATGAGGCTTTGTAGGAGTGGGGGCATACAGAACGTTGTACTTCACAAACTTTATTTCCCACTGTAAAACCTTGGTTCTTCTGTTCCAGCCACTACAATACAATGTGGTTTTGGTGAAGCTGAGCCATGAAGACTTGGGTGGGGTTGATGTTCATGGATTTTGCTTGGCCACAAGTTTCTTGGGATTTAAATTGAGGGTAGTATTTCTTCTCCCCAAACCGCAATACAGAGCCACAAATAAAAGAAGAAGTCCTAAACCCATGACATATTTTTCACTTCCATTGCCAAAAGCTAGATCTGCTGGTGAATCTGATTCTTACTATCGCATTCTATCGCTTGAGGGAAAGAAAATCTTAACCTCTGAAGAGCTTGTATGGTACTCAGATGGAAGTGAGCTCGTGGGAGGCTCTGTTGTTACATTTGCTGTTTTTTTCCAGTTCGAAATTTCAAAAAATGTTCTGAGGCACTGCCACACATTTGCCATAAATCCAGTGTTTCTACAAATCATCACATGCGGTTCATGGATCATTCACCTATATAAGGCAGACTGGATCCTTTCGGGATGCTTCACATCTACGTGTTCCCTTCCCAAGGAAAGTGATTCTTTCAAGATTATTCACCAGATTCTCAGTGAAAAGACAACCTGAGCCCAACCCTTGAAAAAGAATCAGAGCAAAGAGATATTCTGATTTCTGGCCCTCTCCACTCCCCTCAAGCCAACACCATGTATCCTCCAGCATAACATCCTAATGGTAAAGGATGCTAACTAATAGAACACCTGGTGGTTTTCTCTGAGGAAACATTTCAAAATTCTATTATCCTCATCAGAGTTTTCTTAATGGATTCTAACTTGGGCCACATGCTTGTATCGATGAAGCTCCTGTACACAAATATTAGAATAAGCAGTTAATGATTCTGATGAGATCATACCCATATTTTGAGACTAATTGGGTTAGACCAACTTTCCAGTCCAGCTGACTGGACATCAGAGTGGGCAGTGATCACTTGGTAACTAAATATAGTCTGTACAAGAAGCTCTTTACCAAGTGTGGAGGTAGCAACCATAATGGTGAGTAGGCTAAACTGACCTGGTTCTCAAAAGAGTCAACTAGCCCACAGCTGGATGCAGCTTCGTTTGTGAAGGGGGCTAGGCACCAGCAGCATTGTAATTCTGCCTCTTACACCTGTATGTCCTAGTACCTGATGCAAACAGGGGCATAATGAGGAAGACAGTCTCTTTCAATAGACTTCCTCTTCTCCCTCCTCGCCCAAAATGTCCAAAAAGTTACTTCTTTGCTTGGGGACAAGTAAGTTATGCTATCCCCAATATCCCCATCAGCCAAGATTATGGGTAACTTGCAGAGCCGAGCTTGAAATACAGCTAGTAGAAAGCTTTTGAGAGAGACCATATTTTGTTTAGCCAGTAGCCAAACCTTTTGGAGGGGTGGAGGGTAAGAGGGTGGAAGTGGTTACTAGACTTTTGAACTGCTACCTTTATATAGCTATAAGAAAGTTACTTAAATACCATCTAGATCCTCAGGTGATTTTAAAATTTTTTATTTCAGCAGAGACTAGTGCTGTGGAGGAAGACACCAGCTGGGGTAACTGCAGTAACACTGGTTTTTCTGATCTTGTGGTTACTTTTCAGGGTTAGGCAATGTTTATTTCCCAGCATAACTGCTCAACAGCTGTCCTTTCAGAAATGTCAAACATGCAAATACATGTTTGAGGAATTGCTGCTGCAGTACCTAGTGGTTACACTTTTTTTTTATTGTTGTTCAGTTGCTTGTATGTTGTAGGTTTAAAGAGCCTGAAAACTTTTCACTTCAAGATGCATGCAAACTCAGTTCTGTAGTTGGTCTTGTTGTTCTTTGTGTTTAGGCATGCATTGTACTACCTTAGCCGTTAAAGCACTCTGCTGCAGTGTTGCATTAAGGCTAAGGATTTGTAAATGAGTAACTTTCACAGTTTGAGACCCGGTGAGACTTCTTCCAGCCTTGCTTTTTCTTAAAATCATGAGGGCCGGAGGGGAGTGGGGGGCAGGGTGCATGTGTGTGTGTGTGTGTGGTGAAGGTTGGTTGGTTTGTATCGCTGCAGAACAAAAGCATATCTTGTTCTAATACTTTCACTTAAAAGCTATCAGACTTGCTTGCGTAAAGGCAGACTTGAAAAGTAATCTGTGTCTTTCAAGGGCCACCACACTCTGTGCTCCACATAAACAGTGAAATGTTTGAGACTGTTGCCGTCTCCCATTAGAGGAGCTTTTCATTCACTTGATGATCAAATCCAAGTTTGATCTCTCTGGATGAAGTACAGCCTCAGTAAAAGGGCACTGGCAAAACCCACGCTGACTTAAATGAGATGAAGGATTTCAAGTTTTGTTTTTTTCAAAGCCCCTCCACAGGCTTGTTGCAGCCTGCCTCAGAGAACTCTTCCTGTATCTTTGCCTCCTGGATTCCTCATCTATTTTTAAGTTTCGTGCTCTTTCCTGTGCCTATTTTAACTTTGTTACTGTACCATTTAACCCCTGTGGGATATGGAGTTTGTGGGAAAGAAGTGGCATATTACCAAAAAAATATGTTGGTTAATCTGCATACTCCTCCAAGGGGTTCATGGCACAGGACATGCAGAAACCTTTATTAGGATCACATCTAGGTACTATGCATTTGTTTGTCAGCAGCTGTAATATGGCCTGATTAAGAAACAGTCAGCAAGGGTGTCATATTGTGTCTGTCTGATGTCTCTAGCTGTGCTAATGAAGAGGCAAAAGACATAAACTGACTTAATACCTATGATTCAGGGTTTGCCCACAACTCTGAAGTGTTTTCCTCATAGGACAGGTACTGGTTTGGGCTTGTTACAGGAATTCTTTTCCTCAGTAGTATCAGTCTGTGCAGTGTCCCCGTGCAGTGCAAAAGTGCACGATTTTCAGGCCTTGGATCTCTTAAATACATTTTGTGCTACAAGTCCCTCAGGGATTCCTATGAACAAGGTATACATTACCTTCTATTTCATCTGGATTCGCTTTGTCCCAAATCCCAAACAAGCCTGGAAAGGTATTTAATAAGACTTAAATTGGATTTTTGAGGTACTAGACTGGTAACAAATAGTTGCAAGTAAAACAATCCAATTCTATTTTAAATTTAGCAACTAGATAGCTCTCTAGTGGCTTAACCTCTGCTATGCAGAATCCTAATGACACATCTCATCTGTGGGAGCTGGGAATTAGCATTCAAGGCAAAAATGTCTCTCAAGTGTTTTCAATAGCTCCAAGTGGCATTTTACTTTTCTTTGGGGTTAAGTTTTGGAGCACAAGTATGAATGATGTTGATGTGTGTCTTCCTGTGTTGCAAGCAATTCTCTCTCCCTAGCCCATACCTATTTAGCCAGGCAGCGTGTTAATACAGGGAATGGTTTGTTTGTCAGTAGCTCTGCCCGGATACTGCCATGAGGGTAAGTGTTCCGATACCAGGTGGTAGTTGCTGGAGGTTTAGTTGGGCATGTCTTCCCTGCAGGCTCTATCAGCAGCCTGTGTGCAGTATCACTCACTTTGCTGCTTTGCTGTAGTTCAGGAAGAGGTGGCCAACGCTCCTGCCTGGGGTGAAAGCTATGACAGTACTGTCAGAACAGTAATGAAATTGCAGTTTGGAGGTTCGGTCTCCATTTAAAAATGACCTAACACTGGAGGACTAACAGGCTGCTTTGGTCCAAAACTGCAGAAGTTAAAAGCTGTGAAACTCTTGCATTCAGCAGCATGTCCTTCTGGTGCCTCATGGATTATGTTTTCAGAGTGGAGAAAACTATTTCCTTCTTAAACTTCAATGGTTTTTAAAATGTTTAAAATATTATTTCCATTCATCTGTTTGTTTATAGATGTATATTGTCCCTTACGTTACTTGAATCTAGGAAATGCACCACTGAAACAGTAAAGTCCCACTGAAGATTATACCTGCCATGTGTGCTTTTCTGAGTAAAACGGTAGTAAAGCCAGTGGATGCCAGATCTTCTCTGTGGTCTTTGGCAAGTCATTAATCTCAATTATTTCAAACTTTCCACTCATTTTGGACTTTTTATTTTGGGTGCCCAGTTGGATGATGATAAATCAAGTTCAAAACTTTCATGGCTTCCAGCTGGACCTCAGGCGGTCTGTGTATCCAATCTTTAGCATTCCCAAAACTGCAAAACCTAAAAGAGCATTCCGTTAAATGTTGGGTTTTGCACCCCTACTTCCACAGCCCCACCACCACAGGATGGTAACACCACCATTTTTAACCATGCTGCCACATAATGCCATGCCTTGTTGAGTACTGATTTTTGTTATGCAGAGAGACATTTGAATTTGGGATAACTGCAGTACAAACTACTATTTATAGGTATCCAAACCCTGAAGAACAAAGAATGTTGTGCACATTTTTTAATACTATGAGGAATTACATTCTCTTGCTAGATTTTAGTTCAATGCCAGCCATTTCTTACCAGTTTAGTGGGCTCCAAACAGCTCACATAGCTCATTTTATTTGTGTGTATATATATAAACAAAGAGACACACTTGTCTATTTTCTTGCTAAACTGCCCCGGCTTTTTTAGTTATCTTTCTATTGACCTCCCATTCCAAGCTGTCTTCCACTGTTTCTGTTACCCTTGTCGTTGCCTCTCTGTTAAAAACGATTCTTGCAGAAATGCTGAATACTTCTTGCCGATCATGACACCCCCTCTCCTAGCCTGTCATTTGAAGAATACGATCTTTCTCTTAGCTACATTTTTGCTCATATTACCTTCTTCCAGGCATGGAGCTTGCCGTATTCATGAAGCCTGCTTCATTTTTTGGAAATATGCTTGTATGTTTTCCTCATAGCATAGCTTATCTTCTCTTTTTATGCTCTTGCTCAAATCTGCGAAGGTGTGTCTTCAGGAAAACTCAGAGACCCACCATAAATCATGCTAGATAAGAGCCTTTTTTCTTTTTTTTTTTTTTTAACTACTCTTATTTAACCTCTTGCCTTCAATTGCTGAGTATGTTACTATGTGTTACTGAAATTGTTGGAACAGCCACACTTTACCACTTCAGGAATGGTTTTGTATCTCACTTGTCAACTTGCGAGATTTGCTTTTGGCATGTTTTGGACAATACCACACAATTAAAGAGATTGCAGAGTGTTACCTTAGACACCTGTTGATGGTGTTGGTCTTGGAAGGGACCCACCATGGACAGGGAAAGCATGGTATGTTGACTGTCTCCATACGCAAATCCATGAATTTAAGAAAGGAAGATAATTCTTGTAATAAAGAAGGGTAATGCATGTCTTCTACACGTTCCAAGGCTCACAAGAACAGAATGGTGCGAGACGTGGCTAGATCCAAAAAGCGCAATCCTGCCTTCCTCAAATACATGAATTTCAAAGAGATTTGAATGTATGTATTGTATGGAATCAAAGTGTCACCAGTAATACCAGCTATAGCTGAGCTAGAGGAAAGGTGATGGAAGATCCTAAAAGTACCGTGTTTTCTGTCTTGCAAAAGTATAGCAAGGGGGATTCAGTGCTGTAAAGCTCACCCTCTGTCTCGTCAACGTTTGCATTGATGTCAAAGTGAAAAGAAGGAAGACTGCTCGTTTTTGTTAAGCATATGTTCTGGGTTTTGCCTTTTCAGTCCCATCATTTTTCATTGTTTAGTCATGGTCAGTGCATGGTTGCTTCTTGGAATAACTTGGCACTACAACAGATAGATTGCAGGCTTGTACAGGTAATCAGGTGAATAAATGCATGCTCCGTGGTTCACATGGTCTGCAGTACACAGTTTCCCACAGGAGTCCCCAAGGCTTTTTTCTCTAATGGTCCAGCCAAGAATGCCATCTGTACAGGCCAGGGAAGAAGATGTTTAAGGCTTCGCTACCCAGAGGGTGATATGGGCCCAGGTGCAGCCCTTCCTCTGTATAGGCTAACTGCTGCTGTTAACAGGAGGAGCAGCTGCTTCCTAAAGTACATGGGTTTGCCGCAATTGTCTGGATCCTAAAGCAAAATGAGTGTATGTTACCTCTCAGAGTATTCCAGACTGTGCTGAGGTCTAGTCTGGACCATATCCAGCGATGTAGGCAGTACCTCTGCCTTCCTGAGGCTTGGCTAGAATGATGAATGTGGTGATGCCAGGCACAACAACCTATTTCTGAGCAGGACAACAAGTGAAGTATGTATAAACCTCCATGTAAAGAATGAATCCTTCCCACTGACACAGCTCCCTTGTATGCAGCCTTGCAATGGTCCAGGTACCACTGTAATCCAAACAGGTCACATCAGACCCAGGTACCTGAGAAGTCTAGTGGTGTGTGGTGGCAAGTGGTGATCAGCAGCCTTGTAAAAGGACAGGTCCTGGTATCACCTGTCTTGGTACTGTCCCAATCCTCCTCTGGTTCTACTCCCTCTCATGTTCTACGGAATTTAGTCCTTCTCTTTTTTGTTTCCCTTCCCTTTTAAGGACTCTCCCCTTCCGTCTCTGTTACTGTTCATACCCGATGGTACATGTTTCTACATGTGTGAACCCGTTTGTACACATGTGACTGAATAAGTTTACTAATCAAAACATCGTGCTGTCGCAAAGTAGGGAGGTTAGTTTATCTCTGGGTTCGTTTGGGCTGAGAAACTTATTTTGGTTTTTGACTTGCTTTAGACTTCCTGTCTCAGTAGTCTGTGTTCACTGTTGTGTTCACCATGAATACGTAATTCGTCTGCATGTAACTTTTCACTGTGAACTCTGCATTGTTTTCAGCATGTGTGCTGGAGATTAAACTTGATGATGCATCTGAAAAGTATGTACATACTTTAAAAAATTAAAAAATCCTATTAATTGAATTAGATGTTCCTCCTGAAACATCTTTATGAAAACAAGGGTGATCTGTGGCTCGAAAGAATAACAGCATAACCTTTATGGCATATGTTTACATGCTTTGCACAATACTGTGTTTTGATGAGGCATTGTTCATAACTTGGCAAAGACCTCTTGAAGAATGTTGGCCAGAATAAGCTGCTCTTTACAAGAAAAACACCAGGTTTGGATACTTTGAAATTAAATGTGTAGGGCTTCAGGCAGACCCCACTAACTGGTTTTATTTGTAGAGGCCTAGACACTAGCCCCTGTACTTCCATTATCCTGGCCCCTTTGGGGCGCCCTCTGCATTGGCGCAAAGGTGCGTGTTCATTCAAGAACTGGAAATACGGCATTCCAGCTCAGGTGTGTACGGCTATATGGCATATGAAACTGAAAAATCAAGGATGCTGGTTCCAGGTCTGGTTGACTAGATGTTCCATAGCTCATCAGAAAATCATGTGCAGTAAATAGGCTTACCAAAATGTATTGTCTGTCTGGCAAGTGGGGGCTGGGGGTAGGAGGTGGAACATCATGTTTGCTTCTGTAACTCCACAGTGTGCTTTAACTCATGTTGAATAAAAAGCTTGATTTGTAGAAAGGGGAATTTGTGGTGTAAAGCCCAGTAAGATAGGGAAGACAGCATCCCTGGACATAGTGGAAACAGGTCACAATATATCAGATGCTGTGAAGGGCAATATCCAGTGAGGAATCTGCCAGAACAACAACTTTTAGTCCAACTATGGTAAAAAAAGGAAAAGAAAAGATTTGTGGTACTGGTAGATCTCATGTGATTGTGCCACCATGCAGTTTAGATAAGCACTCAAAAGCCTGTGGAAATAGCAATAATTGTAGTAGCAGTTGTAGATTTGTGTATCCATGTGTGTACCTACTGTAAGTGCATGGTGAGGTCATACAATAAAACACAGAAACATGAAGGCTAGCATGCCTTGAAGGTATACAAGACCATTTCTTGCCTTCCTGCATAATAAATTTCAATGTTTGAAATAAACCCCAACCCATAAAAACTGAGGATATATACCTCTGGGTGGCTGAGGAGCTGTTGATATAGAATTAGTTATACTCCCTTCAGCTGGGTCAAAAAAGGCAGGTTTAGATTTCAGTCTGTGAGAAGTAGGGTGGTACTAGCAGCAAGAAAATGGAGCAAAAGTGTAATTCTTGCAGACAAATGAGGGTATTTGATGTGAGAGGGCAGAAGGTTTTATTGCTGTTGAGATTAAGTTAATTTATCCCAAAAGTAACGATAATCCTGCTAGGTATAAGATAGCTAAGCAGTTCTGATGCAAGAGCAAGGTTTCCAGCTAGTGGGCACATTGAGTTCATTCTGTTCTCATTTTGGCTCCTACGTGTGATTGGGTTAGAAGAAGTGGGAAGAAGGGTTAGAAATCACCAGCTCGTGTCAAAATGCTGTGTCCAGGCCACAGACTGAGGACTTGGGGGAACACAAATATTGCTGACTACATTACAAATTTAGTCATCTAGCAAAGCTCAAGGCTGGCTTAATTCAGTTAGGCTGAAGGCAAAGCCAATAATTTCTGCTTGAACCCTAAAGAGTGAACACAGTGTACCAAATTTCTGTGGCTTATTGGGAGTGAGGGAGAGGCGGCAATAGGCATTTAACGTAGGTTCCTGGCAAGCTGCGTCCACAGCTCAGTGTAACTCTCAAGTCCTTTTTGCAGAATATGGGTTCCTCCTCTCAGTGACCCTCCGGTGAAATTCCTGCGGAATGGCATGTTCAGAGAGGTACCTGGAAGGTGTAGTGGATCCTTGCTGTTGCGCAGGTAGCGGCTGGTGAAATGGAAGTCCCGTCTGGTAAGGCTTTACCCTTGTTAAAGCATGTGTTTCGCATTCAAAGATCCTGGGTAATAATGCTCTGCTGGTCTCAGCAGAAACTAAGATGCTTGAACACTTCCTTAGGGCAGGCTGGCTGGGTTATCCCAACCTTCGAAATCATAGAGAGAATCACGAGAGATCAGGGCAACATCTTGAGCCGTGTTCCTCCAGACAACATCAACACCCGTCCAGTGGAAATTTCCACTGCGGATGGATGTGTCTCACCATCTGTCAGTCCGAACTTGGGGCAAGTTTTTGCAGGAGAACTGATCTAGAAAAGATCAAACCACACCACCTTTGGCTTCTTGGTCTTCAGATACTCCCTCACTTCCATCGGTGGAAAGTGTAAAAAGGAATGTATGTGAAATGTGGGCGCTTTCGATACCCACTTCCAGTACGTCTTGTTTACTGGGCTCAGCCTCCACAGGTTGCCTGCAACGTGCTGAATGTTAAAGCGACTAAACGCGAGGGACCCGGGGCAGCAGCGGCGACGGGAGCAGCGAGCGTAGCGCTCCCGGCAGCAGCGGCCCCGGCGAGGCACTGCG
>NW_010390158.1:15590-29996 GCF_000710305.1 Buceros rhinoceros silvestris | reverse complement strand
GTTTTCCGAAAGCTCTGTTTGCCTTTGCTAGAGCCCAGGGCTGATTAGCCAGCAAAACACCGTGTTGACAAAGGTATGTTGCAGTCAGTATGGGAGTTAGGTCATGCAGAGTTTGATCAGGTATCTTTGCATGATACTTCAGAAAATCTAGAAGGATATATTCTATAAATAACAGATGAATATTCACTCTACCATTGCTTGAGAAAGACCTTTTCAGTAACCAAGGCAAAACCACACACTGCCTACCTCAGCCCTTCGCCCTCTCACAAGCAAAGATCCTCCTGTCTTTTTCCCATTCCAGTGGAGCCCAGAGAGCCAGCACAAACTGCCTTGTGTCTTCTTGCATTGCTACAACAGGCTGGGGCAGCTGAACAATCTCACTTTCCAATTTCAGACCCTTCTTAATGAGACTAATGTGGATTCAAACAAAGAGCCAGCTTTGCTGGAGATTAATAGATCTACAGTTACCTCAGTATTGGCTGTATCGTAAACCAGGTAACACCACCATCCTGCCAATATGGAAGCTGAAGCAGCCCAGCTAGCAACTGGCAGTGGCAACAGTTTGACAACTTTTGTCTACAGAAAAGGAAGTCATCATCATGGCTTGGCTTAGCGAACGAAGATCTGGGAAGGGCTTTTCCCACGCTCACTGCAAGTGATGAGTGCACTCTTTGGCCCTGTGCGGTGGATTTTTTAGGTGAGGCGCAGTGTGCGCGGAGCTGGCTCCACCCTTTACACCTGAGGTTCATCTGCCAGGGCCTAGCGAGCTTGGACGGTGACAGCAAAGTCCTCAGGTCGTAGGTTTGGTTAGAGTATCCTTCTCTTAGATGGAGCCTTACAGGGCTAAATGAGCTCCATCTGCCCAGGTTTGGAGTCAGAGTTGTCCTTCTCCTAGGATGGTTGCCCGAAGGCTAGTGAGCCCATCCTGTCCGTGGACACACTTTGTCTGACCCTTCAGCTGAGATCTGTCTGGCTAATTGATCACATACTGAACTTAATCTTACCAAATTTGGTTACTTGGTACATTACAGTATACAGAGGTTTGAGATTAATCAATGAAGTCATTAAGTGTTTAGGGAAGATCACCGTTACTTATGTTTCCATTGTACTTTTGCAGTATTCCTATTCTTACTGCCCATCTCTTCCTCAAGCTCCTCTCCCACCAAAGATACGTCCCCAATGACAGACCATAATGGAACTCCAGAAGAGTTGGTGTTTGGTGGAATTAATTCCAATGTACAACATTCTATTCTGGATACACATATTTAGATCTCACTTTGCAATTATGCTTATGTTTTCCAGTGAAATCAGGGATGATAGGATTTTGAAAAGACAGACGTGTTTCCTTTTTAAGGGTTTTTTTAATTGCTGGTGATGAAGTTGGTAGGACTTTCTCACCTTCCAAGAAGGTTAGAGTGGGTCTTGTAGAAGCAGAAACCACTGTCATCTGTTTGTAAGTTTCAGTGCATCAATAGTTGGGAGTAATGTGGTTGTCCTGCCCTCCTCCCGTTCTTGGCAGGGCCCGGCTGCCCCGTGCCCGGGTCTGTGATGTCCAGAGGTAGAGCAGCGACTCTTTCACGGGTGCCCCCTTGCTGTGGGGAAAGAGCTTGTGTGCCCTTGTGAGGTTGAGAGCTGTGCTGGTGGTGGCATGTGCCTCCGGTGGGGTCTCCCAAGAAAAGGAAGTAAACCAATAAATTAGCACACAAAAATTTACAGAGAGTCTTGCCTACCTTTGTGGTACAAGACAGTATTTTAATGGTTACCAGTTACTAAAAGGTTAATAAATTTGAGTATTTCCAAGAAAAAGTAAGGGTATTACAAGATGAATAGATAACTAGATGGATGACTGTAAAATACTAGAAAATTGCTGATTGCTTTGCTAAAGGGCAGAGGCAAATTACAATCGTTGTCTTTTGTTCTTGGGAACCCAAGGCATTATTTTTTTTTTTTGTAGTCAAGTTATTTTAAAATGAACCATACAAGAAACTATGATGTCCCAGGAAAAACTGAATATAACGCAGGGCATTTAAATGGGTCATGAAACCCTCCTGAAGCAATAGTGAAACACCCCAATATATCTGCCCATTTCACAGGCTTCACACAGTCTGGAAAAGGCTAGAAGTCACATGCCTTTTTAACAATACTCCAGCATCTTAAGGTCGATGTTATGGTAACACAAGCTTCCTCCCTTTAATCACAGAAAGAAAATTGTACGCCTACTGCAAGATAAAAGCCTATCCAGTTCAGTAGTAGAAAAATTTAAAAATCCATTCTTCTGTGCAACTTGCTGATGGAACTAGATGGGGTTACCTGCTTAGAAAAGTAAGGAATAAGGAGGAGAAGCGTGTAATGGTGGCAGAACAATGATTTAATGCAAAATGTCTGGGGCCATCACCCAATCTGGCCACGGCTGAGAGTTCTCCTGATTTGAAACTTGGCAAAGGAAGGCTTGCTTTGCCCTTAAGGAGACACCTCCACAGGTCTCCTTAAGGAGCCTGGTGACACTGGGGAGAGCCAGAGGGCAGCCTGGGAAGGCTCTCCTGGCACCATTCCTGAAGATGAAAACCAGGCTATGAAGGAGCCTGGCAGCCCGGTTCAGAAGCAAGGGGTCACCCTGGGGACAACTAGGATTTTTGGAAGTCAGCAGCTTCAGGGGCCTCTTGGGCCCCTTTCTTCTTCAGGGAAGAGCTCCTTGAAATTCCACTAAAAATAACTCTAGTACTCCCCCAACCACACAATATCTGCTTTAAACTTATGTTTATATGGTAATATTTAAATTATAAAGCACTAGCCTTTCACCTTTAGGTTCTTGACTGGATTCAAACCCTCCTACAATGGGAATAGAGTTTGGTGGCCTAAGCTGAGTCTCAAGTAGACAAAAGTCCTTATCTCTAAACTCCAAACATAATTCAGCACAACATGGCACAATTGTAAGTCTCTGCTCAGGAAAAGACAAGGAATGAGCTTGTGTCAAAAGTAAATTACCTAAGTAATCAAATCAATACTGAATTCAAAGTGGAAATATCAAAATTATCAGGTGGTGTGGCAGAAGCTACAAAATTGCTGTTTAGCACAATGTTTTCCAGCTATATTCAGAATGAGAAATGTCATTTAGAGCAGATAAACTACAAAAAACGAGGCCAAAGCTGCAAAGAAGCATAAGCTGAGAACCTTAATAAACTAAAAAATTTCCTTGAATACAACCTCATCTCCCTTGGAAGAATGCATACAGTCTGGAACCGTGTATCTTCCCTCCTCCCAAGTAGGAGGCAAAGGATGACCATGATCTGCATCTAGAGATGTATCTGAAGATCCCTGAGCATGTGGTAGAAATATCATTGGAGGTGAATCCTAATGCAAATCTGACAAGTTTAAAATTGGATGTTGCGCGTTATGGTAACGTATGTACAGATGAACTAACACATCTCTAAGTTAAAAGAGATTCAAGAAAACACTGAAAAGTACAGTTCTCCTCTCAGGTTGGAGTGGATAAAAAGATGTAATAGGCTGTGAATCTCTTCACCTGATGATAAAAAAAGCAATACAAAAAGCATCTCTTACTGAAAAAAAAAAATTATGTTGTGATCCTTAAACCATCACCTAGTCAAGTTAATGTGACATTGGATATTCACGTCTTCCCTGCCTGCTTGCTTTGTAGTCCCTACCCTTTACACACAACAAAATGGATGACAGTTTCATTACAGAACAGCATCACTTGTCAAACTTTGAATTATTGATAATAAAAATATCAGTTATTCTTTGAAGGATTGTTTGAGCACTTTTTTTTTTTTATTTTTATCAGCATTACTGTTTAGTGCAACGTACACAAGGGGTTGAGGGGAGAAGTGATGGTGGAAAGAAATCAAACCTGGCTGAAGAGCTATGAGTTTGCAATACCCTACCCATACAAACAAGCTTCTATCGCAGTTATAGACAGCAGAAATAAAAGGAAGCTTTTTGGCTCACAGCTATAAAAAAAAAATTATCATAGTGATGAAGTTCCTCAGCCATCAACAGAGCTGTGATAACGCTGTTTGATGATGATTTTCCCATGAATGTTAAACAGCCGCCACTGCGGAGGAAAAGGAGCTTATCTGCACCTAATACTGATCTCTAATTCCTGCCCTTCTTGAACCATCCATTTTCTAACAGCATTAACTGGCAAATTTACATCCCATCTTAATGCTGCTAAAGAGGACAGGAGATGAAGAGTAAATGACAGCAGTGTAATGAGGATGGCTTTTTTCTCCTTTCTCTTTAATGGCTGAAGATTTACACAATTGTCTGTAAGCTTATATAGAGAGCTTACCTGAACCTTTTGCCAGCATGGATTCAACTTACAGGAGCTTTTGTTAACTAAATACACATAAATATTTTTAAGGAGGTTTAATATTGTGACTTCAAAGAAAGCTAAAAGACAGGATGAGAAAAAATATTTTTTAGCATTTTGATGGTGGATAAAAATTGCTAATATTTCTTTCCTAAGCAGATGCAGTTTTATTTCCAAAATACAAAAATCAGATTTTAATAAAGATGTTCTTTCTGCTAAAATATACTTTTCTTCTTTTTTATCATGTGGAAGAAGAATCTTTTTTCAGGTTACAGAATTTTAGTGAAAAATTATCTCCAAAACTCAGAAATCAATGGTTATCCAAATACATTATGTAGAGCTGTGTTTCACATGTCACCCGCAATATGGATTGCTTTCTGATCATGTAGCTTCCATCAGAATAGAAGGCACTACCCTGCATGGCAGAAAGGAGAGTAAGAATATGGCATGTTCTAATATGGGAAACCACAGCAACGGTACTCGGCCAGATTCAGTCCAAGTATTTCTATACATCTATAATTGCAATGGAAATTAGAACCAGTTCAAGATGTGATGTTGATATTCAAAAGGCTCTTGGTCTGGCTCAGGCTTTTGCTCAGATACAAAAGACTAAATTTAATTAGCAAGAATTTTTTTTTTAAGACAGTTTTTTTCCCCAATTCTTAATTTATTTCATATATATATTATTTCTCCTGGGTGTATAAGAAAGGCTGTAGTTGAACAAGAAAACACAAAATATTGTTTAGAAATGCAAGGGCAGAGGCTTCAACTTCCGTTCCAAGAGTATAAACTCAGTCTGAAAGAAACACAAGGCAGGGGATGTGCTGTTTGTCAAAGACTTTTGTTACAATCTATTAAATTTACCCTTCAGAAATTTCAGTGTTTGTTTAAGACACTTTGGTACTATTCCCATATCAAGCATCTCACAAGTATTTAATACTTACAAGACATTTAATAGATACAAGGACATGCTGTGGATAGAACCCAATACATCCAACACACAACGTACAAAATCAATTACTGAATTATATTCTTTGCCATTAGGCAGAAATTGAAATTTGGGTCCATGTCTTCTATTCCTCTACATTAGTCTTCTGGTCCTAAAAGGCTGATAAAATAAAGCAAGTTCATTTGCAGTCTGTCATTACTGTCCAAAACAATGTAAACAATTTGTGCTTCAATTCAATCTAGTCAGCCCTCGACCCCAGTGAACTGGCCATAACTTTCGTCTAACCTCTTAAAGGCACCGTAATTACTCACTATAACTAGATCTCAGAGAGTGAAATTAGACTAATACATGGCCAGAATAAATAACAAGTTCATCTGAGTGCTTCTGTTTATTGATCAAACCTGACCACAAAACAGGTTTTTTAATGGTAACCAGTTTTAAGGAGTATGTTGCCATGACCCAACACTACTTAGATTCCAAAGTCAGTAATGAAGCTGTCACCCAGAAGTCTCCACAGAAGAAACAGAGAAGCCTACATTTTGTGATGGATAGATCTAAGCAGTTTCAGAGGCTGTGAAGGTCTTTGTAATCCTGTTTTGGTTTTGATTTTCCTTCGAACATCATCCAAGCCTGCACTACAGTTGGCTTTTTGGCAGATGGAAGTGTCCTTTCACAGAGTAGTTTGCCTCTTTCAAAGAGGTCCCGACCTAAATCACTTTGCCCACCTTTCAGATCTGAAATAACCATATGCTTATTAATCCAGCTATCTGCATGACATGTTGGTATTCTCCAATCTCACTTCTCCTGGCAGCCCATCCTTCTACATTGCACGCAACTTCTTGAAAGAACAAGGACACAAAGGAAGGGGCTTGAGCTCAGAAGAAAACGAGAACCTTAATACACAGCGGGATACAGATGTAGAGGACACTGGCAAAGAGTCTAGGAAAACCAAACAGCACTCAAGTCTTCCTATCACTCCTGAGCTGTAAACCTGAAAGTATCTCACTACAGCTAGGTGAGAACTTCCCACAAAATCCTATTTTCAGGAAAAACATACTCTTTTTGTAAGAATCAAAGCATTACCATTTTCTTATAAAAACAGAATTAAATATATTCATCAGCTGGAAACTCCATTTGAAATAAATGGAAGAGATTTGGGGTTTTCTTTTTTCATTCTCATTTTCTTTTTTCTTTTTTTTTTTTTATGAAATTGAACCTGATTCATTTAAAACATCTGAATTACACTTCCCATGAATCACTGCAGTACATTCTGTAGGAAAACTCAATTCAGTGTTAAACTACTCCATAGATAGCATAGCAGATATTTCTGTTTTCAGCCAAGTCTTCCACACATGCACACAAACTTAGAGCTACAATCGGTTTGCTGTTGGCTGAATAGCGAGAAGACAAAATCTGAGGTCAGCATGGCAATGTTCCCGACAACCTCGCAATGAATACTCCACTTTCATTCTGCTGCCCACCATGAATAAACATAACCATATGAAAGAAAGAAAATTGTGAAGCAACAGTCGAGGTCCACCTGCATTGCACACTTGAAGTGAGGATAAGAGATGAAATATAATTCAAATATCATCACAAAATTTCACTGTCTCCTCATGTTGCAGCATGTGCTCTTGGCAATGCAGCACATCAAGTGTACCAAAACCGTATTTTACTATAAACTGCAGATTTTTTTGTGTGCATATAACAGATGTTTTAGCATAACAGGATATAGTAAAGCTGCACTTTCAACTGTACTTCACAAAATATTTTCTCCCAGGTTGCATATTTGGGAAGAGAGGGGACAAGGAAATAATGGAAGAAAAAATACAGACAGAAATCAGGGGTTTATAAAGAAAGTGCAGACACACCCTTAAAACAAAACAAAACCATAAAGGCCTTAAATGTCATCCAAATTGCTTGAATACATCATGATGCCTCAGACTCTGTTAACACTAAGCCTTACAAAGAGAGATGGGAAGTATGATGTGGAATAACTGCATTTAATCAAGGTGAATCCCTCTCTGCTGATTATCAAATGAGGATAGATTTCCTGCTCCACTCTCTATCCTTACATACGAAAAAAAGACACAGATAACATCTAAACCCATAACAGGAAAGAGAGATTATGTTAAACTGTTGATTAGGAAGTTTCTTTGTACCAGAGAAACAAACAAATTGAAGGCTTTAAAAATCAAAGGGCAATTTAATGTTGCAGTTCTACATGAACACAAAAGACTAATACAAAGCCACCTCCTCTTGTTGCAGGTAGATCACAGATCTCTCACTGTTTCCAGCATGTCAGCAGTGGCTTCCTACTACCACCACCTTATACCAGCCCTGCGAATACATGGCTGGCTGGTTGTATCTTCAGAACTGGATTACAGGTTGTCTATGCTAGCTTTAATAGTGTACCTGCGAGAAGAAAAGCATAAGGCAGCTATACATCTGGGAAGAAAACATTCAACACACCCGAACATGTGAAGTCTGTTTTTCACACGTGATGTGGCCCTTCGTGCCCCACGACTTATCTGGAATACCAAGTTCCCTGCCAGACTACAATGGTACTAGATTGTACAATGGAAATAGATTTTATTTGGCAGACAAAAAATAAGTCAAATACAGAATGAACAGTCTGCACCAGGGACCTAAATGAGGATCCAGAACAATAAAAATCCCAACATGCTTGACTGAACCGAAAATTCCTTCTCACGTAGAGGCTTTGTGGGGGATGTCTGAAGCTATGATATTACGTGCTTGAGAAAGCCAATGAATAACTGGGTCCTGCTGTAGTAAGGAATGTTTCCGACTACAATGAAACCAGGAACTGATTTGCAGGTGAGAGATAACAGTGACTGTCTTGTAGTCCAAGACACTGCAAGGATGTTTCAAGATTTCCCTGAGCGAAGCGTTCAGTTCATCTCAGGTGACCTGCCTGGTCTTTATCTCTCCCCTCCTTCCACACACAGGTTCACAGATGAGGATGTGGGTATCCGAGAAGTTCAGTACCATCATCTTTAGTTTGTCATTTGATACAGCCCTAGTATACCCTAGAACTCTTCATGGCCCTCATGTGTCCTCCCTTGCTTCTACAGTGTGTTAAGATATATGCCTGGCAAACCCATATATGTATTTCAGTCAATATGACTAGGAAATAAAGGAAAAAAAGAAAGAAGAAGTCATGCCTAACAGCAACTTTATATCTAACCCCTCAATACCAGGCATCCAGACGTGATTAGACAGATGGAAGCTGCGAGCAGCAAGCACAACCGATGACAGGAGTAAATATTAACCAGCCTCAGCTCACTTTTTACACACAAACCCCATGATGTTTTGCTTGTAGCTGCAGACTTACATTTATTTTTGTGAATGTGTCAAATTATAATGTTCATAATGCAGTATTGTGAATTCAGCCTGTGCAAAATCTCACCAATGGAATTTTTAAGTGGTCCGGTTTGAAAATGTGACCCTTAGAGAGTTGATGAATAAAATTAGTCAACTCTGTAACTTTAAAATAGCTCTTTTCTAATTAAAGTGTGATGAAGCTTTCAGCCTATCTAGCTTGGGATGCAAAGTGCACGAGCAAGCCAATTAGAGATAGTAGCAAAAACAAAATGGTGTCACAAAAAGATTTACCACATCAGTCCCTCCAGTAGCTGCACCATTTCTGCTGATAAAGGTGAAACAACAGCTACTGCTGCAGCTAAGGCTGAAGCTAATGTTAAGCTGACAAATCAACTTTTAGAGTCTTGGGAGATTCAGCAGAGCTATCAAGAGGCACAAAGGCTACTAATGCTTATGTCATACTTCTCAACTCTCACATTTTACCCAGGAGACAACAGATTTTTTTTGGCTTAAAAATTTTTTGATTTCTGTATTCTCCTGGGCAAAAAAATCAAAGAGGCCCATTAATTCAATGAGAATTTCACATATCTCACTGCTTGATTTTTTTTCTCCAAGACTCACACTGTTTGAGGTTGAGAAGTATGCTCTACTTTGATAATGACACCCTGAAGGACAGCACTGGTAGAAAGATGAACATACAACAAAATCCCTGCTGCTGCTATGCAACGCAAACACGCAGCACGTGTCAGTGCTCGGATTCAGGTGGAGAAACCGCCATATATAGTGACATTACCATTCAGGGAAGCCTACACCATAAAACACAAAGAACAATTCAGCTAGAATTTGCCCCTACATAGCAGAGGAAAGAGAACAGATTGGCCTGACTCTTGCAAGCAAGCATACAACTAGCAGTAATCTGTCAAACATTTGCACGCCTCGTGGTAATCTGGTTCACCACTTCTTAGAGGACGTGATTACATGCTTACTTGAACAAATCTCCCTAGCTGTCTAGTGGTGAGCATTAGGAGAAATGGGAAGAGACAAACAGATGCGATGCTACAAAAAGAAAAGCAATGATTTTCATGACAGACTTTCCTCATGTTGTTTCAATCTTTCATATTTCAAAATGCTATGGGAAAAAGATTCAATTTTTTGCAAAACTTAAAGTTCTGGACAAAAGCTAAAAGCAAGGCAAGTGTTAGAGGACAGACCAAGGTCTTGTAAGTAAAGTACCTCTCGTGTTAGGTTCAAATTATGTTCCAGATAAACCAAGAATACAGCTTCTTCGTGGTCAAAGGCACATGGGTTTGGGCACCTGAGGGCAGAATTACTAGATCTTCTGCACACTGTGTGTTACCAAAAGAACCCAGTGCACTTTGTATTTACATTCAATCATATTACAGATGGCAGAATCTCAGTAGTGTAAGATGAGTTGTAAACATCTAGGAAAAGTAGGTAGCTCAGATTTAAAAAACCTATATCCAGCTTCAAACAAATCTGTTCTCCTTTGCTTCAGTTGAAGATAATTTCGTAAAGAAATAGTATGTGCCCAATACATATATTATTCAGAAGTTAAGGTGAGCTATAAAATAGAAACACTAAGTTTCAGGACTCAGTATCCCAGTATAGTTCACCTCTAAAGTTCAGATCTGAAACTTAATTCAAATTGAATGTGTGTAGCTCTTCAAAGCCATAGATTTAATTCAAGCTTAGCTGCAACATTATTATTATGAAGAAATAGTAATTAAAAGACTAAGTCAGCCAGAGGAATTGAGGAAAAATGTAAGGCAAAGCATAATTTTAAGATGTAGGTAAACACAGAAGAATGATGTCTAGTTAATTACATGCAGGAGAACAGAAATAATATGAGTTAGGAGCATGACATTATTGAAGGTAATAACACCCAGTAATATATCCTAGATTATATGAGACTAGTTGAAGAGGAGTAGACTCTTTACAGGTGAACCAGAAAAGGGTACAAGTCTTTGTAGTCTACGTCTACGGAGGTGATACGAAAACTGGCCTCGCTTTAGGAAATAGTATAGGGATGGTGGTTGAAAATTCTATATAATTACGACTTAGTTATTCCAGGGAGGCAGAACAAAAGCTGACAGGTTATTTTCTGCCGGTTTGATTAGCAATACTTGCAAAAAACATAGTGAAAACATCTGCAATTGTCATAAGATGATGTAATCATAGTGGAGGAGACTTTGGAATCAGGAAACCATTTGAGGGACTTGGTGCTGGAAACAGGAGGAACTAGAAGGGGAGAAAGAGTTCCTAAACACTTAAAAACTCTGAAAAAAAATTAATTTCCCAAATTAAGATTTTATTTTCAGTCTGCAAATAACAGAGGAAAGACATCAGAAGAAATATTACTAAATGTCTGACAGAAATACATTTCTAATTGACTGAGGCCATTCTGCCTTTGTAATGCTCATACCTGTAGTCCTGATTTTGTCTTACCAAAGACGTTTTCTAAAAGTGTCAGTTTAAGCAGCACGTGCCAAACACAATCTGTTTTTTCCTGGGGCCAGCATTTTTTTCTGGGCTCTGAAAGCACAGCTCCGATACAAATCTACATCTATGTGTGCCTGCTGCATTAGTGATCATACGCAACGGCTTGTCTGCTGTGCGAGATTATGGGGATACTGCAGGCAGGGGGCAAGGGATCAGCCAGGCTGTGTACAAACTTCAAATTGCTGGCTACACCCCTGACTGAAGTCTACATAAATTATGTCCACCACGTTCCCATCATTTATTTCTTTTGTCATTCCTTCAAAGAACTCGGCCGTATTCTGTCTGACAGGATTTATTCTTGGTAAAACCATCGCTGTTCTTCTTTTAATAACCCTTTCTCCTATAAATACCCAGCGCTTTCATCCCTAATGATTGATTCTCATATCTTAACTTTCAGCAATATATCTGAGGAGAGCTATTGAAAAGCAAGTTTCATCTGCCAAAGATGAACTCGGGCGGCTCTATGCTTAAATGTCTATGTATCTATTTATCATCTGCTAAGGTACAAACAGCTCATCATGACCACAACAACCACTGAAGACGAAAATGGTATCCTTCACTCAGCCAGCTCTAAAGCAGGAATCCAGTGTCTGGGAATACCAGTTTAACTTTTTTGAACATGAAAAGGAAAAACCAACCCTTTATCATAGATATTTTTCTGTCAGAAAAACACTTCCCACCCTCTCCATTGATTATGCCTACTGCAGCCAACACATATGTACTAAAAACTGTGACTAGTCTGTGTTCTAACATAGGCTCACAACTTTTAGAGTTTCGAGCTCCAAAACACACTGGTTTACCATATTTGACTGGTGAGATTTTATGATAAAATTGCAGGTAATAATTGAGGCTGTCATATATTCTAGTATTCATATTCAGTGAGTTACTGACTGGTTTATTTCCTCCTGTTTTAAAACCGAGAGAAAAAACAATGGTATCTGCTCTTGCTAACACGAGTCTGCACGTCTCTGTCCACTCTAGAACTATCTAATGCAATGCCCTGTCAGCATTTTGTAGGTGTTACTATTCACTGATGAAGAAACTTCAGTTAGTCTGGAACTCAGCTGCTGAAATTTTGACTGACACCATGCATGAAAATCACATTACCCTGGTTGTAAAAAACCTTCTCTGGCTACCTGTAAAGTACAGGATTATGTGTAAAGTCCTAGTTATTAACTTACAAGTCCTTAAATTGACTTGGGTTTGAATACCTCAGAGACATTCTGGAACCATACATTCCCAGTCGTTTTCTTTGGTCTCAGTCAATTGGATTAGTGCTTTTTGGCTGAAGACATTGAGCTACAGGGCATTTTTAGTGTTTGCTCGCTCCTCATGGAATTCATTAACCGTGGAGGTCAGACTAGCTGACTCTCTAACACGCTTTAAATCTGAACTTAAGGTACACATTTTCAGATTGCTTATGAGGATGTATAAAAGTTATATGATTCTTTCTACAGATTTCCATAGTCTTTTCACATATGTACATATCCATGAGTGTCAGTGCTAGAATTAGTCTTGTCTCAGGGTTATTTCCCTGCTACGCACTGCAAGTCATGGAATTCATTAACCGTGGAGGTCAGACTAGCTGACTCTCTAACACGCTTTAAATCTGAACTTAAGGTACACATCTTTTCACATATGTACATATCCATGAGTGTCAGTGCTAGAATTAGTCTTGTCTCAGGGTTATTTCCCTGCTACGCACTGCAAGAAAAAACCCCACTTTGTATTATTGCAACTTTTCCCAATAACTTTGGAAGGATCCACAGAAAAGACACTTGGCAGATGGAAATCCAGACAAGACTTTCCTATTTTTAAAGCACATTTGATGACATGATCTAGATCAGTATTTCCAGGAAGCACAGCAGGCGAAATAGAGAGCAAGTCTCTTTTTAAGTTTTTTGAAGTCTTTCATTCAAATATTATGGGTATTTGCTTTTAAGATATTTATAACTGTCTTCCTTTTTCTCACTAGTACACACTCAAAGAAGCTCCCTTGGTTTCAGATGGTTCACACCACAAAAAACGAGCACCGAAGTCAGAAAATGGATCAAATTAAGCTCTGATTTAAATAATAAGACTAAATCAGATCATAATTTTACTGTAACAGGCATTCTTATGAACCCCTATGTGGTGTAATGACACTTACATTCCACAGTGGTACTGCAGGTGGACATAGTCTAAATTATGAAAGCATAACAAACTTAAAAGGTTGACTGATGAGATGCACAGTCTAAGAGTATTTAATTTGACCCTCTCCCTGTGTCCTAGGGAAAAGTCTTTACTAGCTGTAGAGGCGACAACACAATCAAAACAGGGAGGCATGGATGTGTCTAATCCATGAACGTGCTCCCTATATTGGTATATCATATAAAGAGCAATTCACTATCAGCAGGGTATGAATAGCTGTGTCTTGAGCTTGCATGCCAACAGTTACGGGTAGATGTCATCACTTTAAAAAATAAAAGCTATTTCTACAGACTTGCAAGACAGATTGGTGAATTTGCCTGGTTTAAATTAGGCTGAGTGGTTCAGGATGGTGTAAGGAGGCGAAAGATATTTTAATAAAACCAGCCGAATCAAACCTTCCCTGCCCAATCGACTTTTCACAGAACAGGTTGACAGGGTATTAAAAGCTGTTCCATTGCATTCTGCATGTGAAAAGGGTGCCTAGCATCTAGATTAATAGAGCCCTAAATAGCTATAGATAATTTATTCTAGTTAGAGCTTTAAGTTCTGTTTTTCAGAGAATATGAGTCTTACAAAAATGGTTTCCATGCAAATCAAAACCAGCTGAAAGCTTGCCAAGGCCAAGATGTAATTTAAGATGGCATTTAAGCTGCTCTGTCTTTTCTGCCTCTAGAGATATCATCATAAAATAAAAGAATTCATCAGGTAATGTTTTCTTCATTATTCAACCGCACAATTCTGAAGTGAAAAAGATAATTAGACATACAGTGCTGTCGACACATAGTTTATGAGGAGATTCTGATTAATTAGCTATGGTAAAAGGTTTTTATATAGTCATAATTAATTCATATTTCAAGAAAAAAGGCAAACAGACAGTACACAGATTTTAATATTTCCTCTGACAGATTTATCAAAGTAATTCTGAAGTTCTGTTGAACCTATTGCACTTCATTGTTACTTTATAAAGCAGGAAACAGACATCTAACAGCACAACTAATATTGACTTTCCTGGGAGTCAGACAGCTTAACACTCTCACACCACTTTGAAAAATGCGTTTCTTCTCTGCTGAAC
>NW_010390158.1:10401-15501 GCF_000710305.1 Buceros rhinoceros silvestris | reverse complement strand
CTGAACCAGCAAATGAAACCACTGTGAATGGTTTGCCAAGATGCACCTTGGTCTGGAATATATTGAATCAGCAAAGCAAAATTTGGATGTAACACACAAGTTGCCTTCTATGTTCTATCATAATTCCTTCTACCAAATTGACCTGATTTAAAGTAGGGCTGAGGGCAAAAGGTCACTATTCCATATTCGCTTTGCTTTTGCATATTGAGCATGAGCTAAAAGAGTTAGACATATCATCTTCATCTATTGTCATGTCAGCTCTAGACTCGTGCTCTCACTTAAATCCAAACTTCCCTAACAGACTTCACAGGCTACAAGTTGATGTACACTTTGGTGAACTCCGCAGTGAGCCACCAGAGCAGCAGGCAAAGAGAAGGATGACACAAACCCAAGCAATTTCAAGTGTGTAGAAGAAACGGAACTTGTTCAAACCATATAGTACAGGAAAAGTGAGCCTATACTCAGGCACAGATAACAAAGACAAAGCCACAGAGACTAACTTGTGTGTCTTCAGTAAATTACTGGCAGGGATTTATTTAATCCCAATAAGAGAGACTAAAACCTCACTGATCTTTGAGACAGCCTTTAAACTGCATCATGCTGTGTTCAGGTATTTCAGCCATAGCACCAACGTACTAGGATATAAAGTTTCATTTTTTCTGAAACACACTACAAATTCCTGTTTAGGTACGAGGCTAAAGGTACAAGGACACATGCCATCAGCAGATACTGGTCAGGGAATGTTGTTCACTGATTTTAGTCACTTATTCTGAGAGAGACTTAGAGGTAAAGTCTCTTCTTGGGACCTTCATCAACAACCACTGGAGACACTGGGAGTCTTTCCAATATAATTGGGCTCAGACCTTTGAAAATGCTCAGGTGGCGCTTCAGCTACGAGCAGAATTAGAAAGACTGCCAAAAATCCTGTATCTTCGCTCGCTTTGGCAAGAACCTCAGTGCTAAAAAGTAGCTTAAAAATCCTGAACTACAAGATCCCAAGTAATGTCCATTCAATTTCTGGTTAAGCTTATTTGATGCAGTATATTACTCAGAACGATTTGGAGCTATAAAAAAATGTTACAATAGTGAAGATTCCTGAATAAATAATTCTCAATTAAGTGTTAGCACCTAATTATATTAACTTATAGTAATTACCGATTCAATTACGAAATTGAAGATTAACCTGAAAATGCAGACTGGCTAATTTATTTTTATGATAGCTGTACACCAACAGCACATGTCATTGGGCTTCTCTAGGTGGGAGCAAGGCAACGGTTATTTTAACACTTGTTTAAGAAGCCAGATCATCTTGCAACACTTGAAGAATATCTGACTAGAATACCTACCAAATCATGTCTGACAAAATGTTCCATGGTATTATTCTATAGTCTCATGTATCTTGCACAGAAATAGGGGAAGAAATAGATTTTGATATATATCATCTCTCTTTATGGTTTTTATCTTTTTCCTGTCAACATTTGCATAGGGTGTTTCCTGTCAGAACCTGAATTTTAGAAAGTAAAAGAAGCAAACGTATTTCCTAATACACTTGTGCTTAGATTTTGTCTCAGGAACAGGAAAGTTAGAGAATTCTCTATGGTTCAGATTTGGGTAGAGGGGAGAATAGGTTCAACTGCCAGTCCAGATGATTCAGTGAAGTATTTAGGGAAAGCTTTTGCCTATTAAGAACAGTGAGGTAAAGTGGCAATGACATAGGTAAAGCTTCCTTTGGATCAGGGAAGATGAACTAGATGAAGTTCTGAAGTTCCTTCCAGACCTCAGATTTTATGAAGGTGAGTAAAAGAAGACTTTTGGTGTTTTCATCTCTCATGTAAATGCATGATTAGAATTTTTCAAAAATGCAGTAAAATAAAAGAAATTGAAAGAAAATTATCATTTTGGTATATTCAGCATAGCAGAATAACCGCTAACTCTATATGGTGCGCAACTAAAGAAAGAGTTTTGCTGCAGATTCGTACTTCAAAATCACATGACTAAAAAAGAAGAGCATGCCTTGGAATCTTAAACAGGTAAATTCTCCCAAGTCAAATTTTCAGTCATGATTTACTCATTGTGCTACTTACAATAAATATCATGATTCTCAACTACAAAGATAACAAGCTGTATTTGTGAGTGGGGCATGTCACATATTTAAGAAGTAACAAAGCAGTAAAGATTACTTCACGTGTACAGATTATGTATTATTTGTTAGTGTGTCACTTCCAGTACTCTTTCTTTTCCAAGCGAAAGTATAAAAAATGCGTGATTAGCGATGACACTTTATGTGTTAGCTTTTACCCAGATAAATGTCAGATTTAGATAATCCTATGGGATCTATGCTTCAAATGCTTAGAAACATGACTCTGGAAGTTTAAGAAAATATATACATACATATTATTGAGATTAGTATAGCAAATAGTACAGTCCTGCAATAATAATGTGTGGGGCAGGATTGAGTTTAGCAACCAACATTTCCTATGTGAATTAGTGGAAACCAAGTATATGGTAAAGGGGAGTGGATTATTCAGTAAAGACGACTGTTAAATACATCATTTCTCCCTAATCCATCTCGGTCCTAGCATGTTTTTTAAAATTTCTATCTCAAGTATGTTTGTAACTTTCAGGAAGATAAAATACAGTGTATAAAGCTTCCATAAGTGACTGCTGTGGGTAATTCTTTTTATTCCAATGCATGGGCTTGTGCACAGGTAATTTTTTTTCCTCTACCATTCCTTTTGGTTTATATTTTCCGCACTTTAAATACCAAACACCTATAGAGTGCTTGGATAAATAAGCATCGGTATGAACACCACTGCTGTACAGGCAGTGGTGTTCTAGGTTGGAGTTCCCACAGCTGACCAACTTTTTATTGGCCCATCATGGGCTAAATATCTGTTCATACTGTGCAAGCTTTATGGAACATCTTATTTATTAGACACACCATTCTTGGGAACTGAAATTGCAGGAAAATTTTTAAATTAATTCTCAGGAATATAAATCCTGTTCCAAAATTAATTTTGCTTTTGAATTTTGCCTTTTCAGGCACAAAGGGCACTATGACACTATCTTAGAGGGAGGATTTATGTCTTGCAGGGCATCTCAGAGATACAAATAGTTTTAAGTGCGTACTCACTCAGAGGGCTGCTGAATACCCAGATCTCACTTCTTTGTCACATACCATGTTGCCATACAAGATAACTGGAAAATTCTAGGCCCTGGCAATTTGTCCTTTTGACTTGCTTTCCTCATCAGAGTCTCAAACTGGGAAAATATAAAGAATTTAAAGATAATAACAATAATAAAGTAACATCCATTATACAACTTCATTGTTTTGGAAAAAGTCTCATTGCTTCACGTTTGAACAGAAACTTGGCACTACCCCACACAACGTAAGCAAGTTATATAGAAGTTCGCTGCCTCAGCACCACTTTCACCTCACTCCTTCCACTTCATGACTCATTTACTGCATATTTCAGCTACTTCCAAGACACACTGTATTACTCCACATTCTCATAAACACTAAATATTTCAAGAACTCTTTACTGTTAAGGAGTTGGCAATTTGAGTGCCATAGGAGAGGCAACTGAGCTTTCCAATACAAAAAAATTTGACATTGGATGTGTACAAAAAGGAATTAAGAAGAGCAAAGTTAACCTTGTACTCGAGTTCTCCCTTTCTCATTGCTGTTAAAATCTATGAATTTCTTGCTGATGGTTAACTCGGAAATACAAAAATTACGCACCTGTTTGCACAGCTCCACAGATCTTGCTGCTGATCCAACCACCTGCAAAATGCAGCAGCCAGTTAATGAAGAAATCCACTGAGGAAACAATAATTTGCCAAGCGCTGCCTGCAGCTCAGAACAGGCAGTCTTCGGGATTCTTGATTAACAGCACTGGATTCAATTTGGGACCCTAAATGGTCAGGTCAGCCAGTTTAAGTATTTTTGAGTTTCATATGGGGACCCATACAAACCAGACTGGTTTTTATTCATACACCAGAACAGACAGGTTGGAAGAATCTATCTTACTGGTATCCATCCATAATAAAACAGTGGGTGGCAAGGCAGACAAAACCATAAAAAGTTCACATCAGATAGAATTCTGCTGTGTACATGCAGCAGAAAATATGTGATTGGGGCTTTCCGACACTTTGAATTATGTGTGAGCAGATATACTAAGAATTTAGAGTGGGAACACTAAATTTAGAATGTACAGTACTCAGCAGTGATTTAACTGGGCCCTTATCAAAACTCTCGTCGACTCAGGAAAAAAAAAAAAAGAAACAGCCCAGTGTTGTGCAGTGTTGAAGAAAAAAAGGATGAAGGAAATAAACTGGGTACTTACAAATCAAATGATGGGCTGTTAAGATATACAGGATAATATAGATGGTGCCTCTATCTCTTAAGCTATATCCTTCTCTTGGAAACCAGCTCTGTGTAAACTGCAAATAGGCAAGAAAACATTTAATGAGAAAAGAATAGGATTCCATGTATTGTAAGTATCACATCTAATTTTTAACAGCAGTCCAAACCCAAAGCTTTTTGAAAATTACTGTTGAAAAATAACAAGATAAAACAAAACTTTGATTAAAATGTGCTAAATGATGATGATCTCCCTGACACTCCCTATGGAGAATTAAGAAGAAATATCTTCCAAAATGCTTGTTGATTTACAACCATTAATTCCTCTTTTACTAAAAAAATAATTTCTCCTGAAGTGTTTATTTCTAATCAAAGGCCATTTAAGACATCTTTAAAAAATTAAATAGCACCCACCTAACAGTGGGTGCTCAGCAGACTCTTTCATCCCTCAAAATATACACACCAATTTCCTTACCTTTTGCACAGACTATGCTACCCCACAGAATCCCAGCGTGCTTTGCAAACACAATTAACAACATGGCATGTCAACTTCCACTGCTGATAGCAACCGTTATTCTGAAACCTCCAGGAACAAAAGTGAGGAACTGTTACCTGTCTAGGGGGCAAATATAACTGCTCAGCTTGTCTGTCTTGAACCACTTAACCTGGATACCAGACGGTTCACATCCTTTAGTTGCGTAATGGACGACAGTGGTTGACTGGGCACCGAATCAGCA
>NW_010390158.1:0-10337 GCF_000710305.1 Buceros rhinoceros silvestris | reverse complement strand
CAGCAGGAAGAAATGAATAAGCCTGGGTTTTGCTTTGTTTTGTTTTTTAATAAGAGTTCAAACCTTCTTCTCCAAAATACATACTTGGTATAGTTAAAAGGGAAGTAATTTTGGAGTGGAGGCGGGCAGGCTGGTGGCAGCAAGTACCGCATCTAGAAGCTGCTTGCAGTGTCCTTTCTGACTGTAGCTTTCAAGAGATTATCAGGCAGCCAGCTACAGGCAGTCCTCTGGGTGTCACCTGGCATATTCCTGACATACCGCCTAGAGTAAAATGAGTCGATTATTGTAGCTACAGAGACCAAACACATTGGAAAAATCTCAAGCTGGTCACTTAGGCTACCCATAGGGCTTGACAGCATAGTAGCCCAAAAAAGTCTGTCAGAGGATACACTAATGCTCTTAAACACAGCGCAAGGCATTACAGTTAGAATACATAATGATTTTATGGTTCACAGACCGTGTTTTATGAAACAATAAATTGTGTTTACTTTCCCTGGCTATAAAGGAGGATGTGAGAATTCCTGGGCTGTTCCAAAAATGTAAAGCAGGATCAGCAGTAAAGGATGTTGAAGCAGCAGCGTTTCCCTGAGAAGCAGCCAACTTAGAAGTGGAATATGGATTAGTGTCATCAGGAGCAGCAGCAAGAGCCGTGCAGGCAGTCTGATGGGGCACTTTCCCCGCACGTCATTCTGCAGCTGTACAGCTGAGCCACTCAGAAAATCGCAGCTGAAAAATTTTGTCCAGAACTATCAAGCAGATTTGCACCTTTTCTACATTCTGAATTTTTCATGTTCCTGAATAAAGATGAGTGAATATCTTACGTAGCAGGTGTAATTTTGCCCTTCAGAAAAGAAGAGAGTAGCTCCAGTACCATAAATAGCAATGGCATGAACTAGAGCTTGAGGTGCCATGCAGTATCTTTGCAGAAGTCTGTAATCTCTTGTTGGATAAAGAAAATAAAAGCTCTTTTTAAACAATTCAGTCAATCTCCTCTTCAAATTATTTTTATTTGTGAAAAGCGTAGCTGGGAAGTCTCTAATATGTTCCAAAACAACAGGAAAACACTCAATGAGTTTTCTTCTTTAACGTGTCATTTTGGCATTAGGTAAATACTCGTTAACTAAATACTCGTAAACTAAAAGGAAATATGCTCGAAATCAGTCTTCCACGTCAGTTCAGTGGTAGCATTAATTTCACTTGGCTATAGGCAACGAATCTGCAGTGAGTTTGTGTATCTACTTCTCTTAGTTGAAACTGGCCAAAACGAGCTCAAAAATTATGAAGGCGTTGATTCCTGAATGACTGAAAGTCTGACTGCTAACACCACTTCTCTTTGAAATTTCAGTAGACCAACTAATATTTATACTGTAGTTTCTCAAGTGGCAAAAGATATTTAAATTTAAGCTGCACAAGTTCGGTAATGTATTTTGTCAATTTTAAAACATTCTGAGTTACCAAAGGGCAAATCTACATCACCTTACTAAGCTCAGTTAAAAATAAAATATTCTGGAAGTCTGGTTTACCTTCTAAGATGTCTCAAGGCAGGCACCTGAAATTGCAAGTACCAAAAGTGACAGCACACTTTTGAAAACATAAGCTTATATTTCCAAAGCACAGAATGTGATTATTCTTACTGACTTTCAGACATGGAAAAGCTTATTTATTCACCACACATACTCAGAACCACATGTCTAGTTTCTTTGCTCTTGTCTGGATTGACTTGGTTTCTCATAATGTCTTTAATTCTGTCTCCTGAGTTTGCTTCTATATATCTTTTTGTGTTCTTATTAACATTGTAAAAAAGTTGAAGAATTCAAAGCAATAAGTGAGTTTTCCATTAGGACTATCGATAGTATTTACCATTATTACACTAGCTTCAAAAGACTTTCATGCTGCCTCAGGACTTAGTAATTCTTTGTTTTGTAAAGATATCTGAACATTGAAGACTTTCTTGTGTTCTCCTTCTGCTCAAGGTGAAATATTTTTGATCATGAAGAACATAACTCTGCAAGATTTTAAGGTACAGATGCAGTATGAAATACTTCCTTATTCACGGAAGGTCTACTCCACAGTGTCACATGGCTTTTACTACCCAGCACATCCTAGGATTAGGCAAAAAATAAGACAATTCTTAATTTTAATACTAAAGAGCAGCTAGGACCAGAGAGTTCCTTTACCCCCATGGATTATATTCCTTTGTGCCTTCAAACTTTTTAACCCTATCATATAGATGGGAACACTGAGGGAGCAAAATCAAATGACCTATCAAATCTGTGAGTGGTGTCAATATCACAAGCAGGAGCTTACAACTTCCACATCATCTCTTAGACTACTGGCCAGTAGCCTCAAAATGCCATCATGAGCCCTCGCAAATAGTCAAATTGACTGTACAGTCGTAATAACTATGCATTTAAATTAGCCAATTTGTTATTATAATTACAAGTTTAATCTGCATTCTGTGTGTGTAATAAAATTTAGAACTATCCCAAATATGTTTCTCATAGTAGATTGCAATTTTTAATTTCCTGACACTCTGCCGATGTCAGAGAAGGGTTACTGCGATCCCTGGGTCTTTTAATATGCCCTAAAGATAAGTGAATCAAGATGAAAAAAATCCATGAACCATAGGCAACCTCATTATCCATACTCTCTGTGCCGTCCATTTCCTAAGGACTGTTCTATATGAGGGAAATTATCTATATTCTATGTATAGAATAGATAGGATAGATCTATTTGCAGGGTAGATCTATTCTCCATCTGCTACGTTTCCCCCTCCCCCCCGCTCAAACTGTATTCCCCCCGTTGGTATAGTCAAAAGACGGCCACTTGTCCTCAAAGAAAAAAGTTAAACAAACATACAAATTTACACATTTCATCCTATATTTTTAGGAAAATATGCAAAAAATCAATGTAATTGTTACATAGTCTTAAAAATGAATTAGGCCTTAACAGTTAGCTACCTAATTTTTTCTAAAATTCAACAAACTCGGAGAAAATCTCTTTTTATACAATCTTGTGGATATGTCATTTGCCATTTATATTTGATGGCCTTAAGGAAAAAAAAGTTACAAAAAGGTATTAATGCAAGTAGATAATAAAGCTGCATTCTATAATCTATAGCAGCTTACAGTAATCATTAAAGCATGCAAAACTCTTTCATCTATTCAAAAATATGCAGTGCACAGAATGCCTGCTAAGGTGCATGACAAGTCAGAGTTAAATATATATTAATAAATGAATTAGCTTCATAAATAATAGCCATAATGACATTTTAGGAGACAATAAGTCTGAGGATTGTCAGAAAATGGTTGATGTATGAGCTTCACGTCTCAGTGATTCTTCAAAATGAATAGGCTTTGCGAGATAGTTCAGACCCACGACCAGCCTATTTCCTTGAATAATTTACTTGTTGTCAATTTGTACAGCCACATTACACATGCAAATTGTGCTGCCTGTGCAAACACCACTTGGAGATGATAAAAACAAATTTACGAAGGCTATAGAGGAAGGATTTATTTCACTTTCTCGCCCAGGTCAAGCAATACATGTATCTGACGATTGTGTGTACCCAATTTTGTTGTAATTATATCAGCAAATTATTCTTTATAATCTTATTATTTTTAGCAGTCTCCTTGTGCTTGGGATAATTAGCTTTCTTCACTCAGTGTAAAAACAATTCAACTTGCCAGCTAGGCAGGGCACAGCTCCATTATCTGTTTTGGGTTTAAATTTATTCCCTATATTCTTGGACACTTTGTGTAAATTAAAAATTTCATAGTCCCTAATACTGTACACGCTGTTCATTCAGTGATGAATTAAGGTCCCTAAACCTCTACGTTTGCTATTAGATATCTCACCCACTTTATATGTTAATCTGTGCTAATGAATTCCACAACCCCTAGCCACAGCGAGATGACTAAAATTATTACCACTTACAGAGATATGCCTTTTTCATTTAAAGTTCAATTCAAATTGCTCCCATAAACAGTCTGCCACACAAAGATACCTCCTTTAAAGAAGAGTTACTTACCTGTAAGTAGAGTTCTCTGAAGGTAGCATTATCTTTGGATACACATTCCTCAGCCACGTGACCTCTGGTTTGCGGCTGAGGGGAGTGGATCCATCCCTTGATAGTTAAGACTTTTTCCTCAAGGCACTTTGTTACCTCTGCAGCTCCTGCGCCTCAAGGGTTATTTACACCACAGCCTGTCAACACAACTGCCCCTCGTCTGCTAAGGTAGGCCCTGGACCAGGCTGAAGAGCAGAAAGGCTCCTCAGAGAGGTGGCCGTTGTGTTGACAGAACATCTCCACAGCAGCTTTGTACTGAACGAATCTCAGGTAAGTGTCTTCCTCCCTCTCAAGACAGCTACCTATGAGCCTGTCGTTCACGGCGAGAACAGCAAATCCAGCGAAACAAAAACACACAGGCAACAAAAAGCTGGCACAGTGATGCGTGCGTAGCACAAGTAGTCACCCTGATGTCAGCTTGCCCATGGTGCAGCTATTTGCAGTTCACCAAGAGCCTGGATACCCAACCAAAACTCTACCACTCTCAAAGGAAAATAATTTGAATATCACAGTTTCCCCAGAAAAGGAGAACAGCAATACCCTCTGCTGAGAAACTGTGTTTCAAACCAGTAGAGGGCATTGGCAGACATCAAGACTAAACACGTTCATTACAGTAGCTTGAAAAATCAAATGAAACAACAGCACATTCCAAATATAGTACAGAGCATCAAAATTAGCAACACAAAACAAATCTAAAATAATCAAGATTCTTATAAGACTTTCCAATTACACAGACCTTTATTGCTTTACAAATAATAAACTAATTAGTTTTATTTAATATCCTTGAAAAGTAGTTAAAACAGTGTTATTTGTTTCACAAACTAAACAAAGCAGAGGTTAAGTGCCTTGCCCTAGCTCCGTATCTCAGTGCCACATGGAGGAACTCCTAGCTGTAAGGCTCACTATCGCACTTCTAAGTAACGCCAATGAATACACAAAGAAAAACTCCCGGAGAGGTTAAGGAAACTGCTTTCTGACTCTTCTTCTGTAAAAACACCCAGATGGTATTTCATTGAGTGATATGGTAGAAGGGTGTTTCTCCTCTACTGCCAGAGCAGAGGAAATGCATCCAGCATCCCAGTCCAGTGCAGGGACTTTGTGTCCGTTACAACAAAATGAAGATCGATGTATCTGGATCACTGGACTTTGTCCTGTGCTAGGTGAAGGCGCTCAGATGGGGATAATGACTACACTGCAGTGAAGTATATGCCTGCAGGCCCCATAAAACATATCCCATACTCAGAGCAACAAATGCAGTTGTAGCAACACAGGGTTCAGGTCAGCAAGCACACGTCTTGTTAAGCGCCATAGCATTTATTCACCTGGTCCCAGGTAGCTGAATAAATGGTGTGGCACTCAACGAGATGTGAACTTCACACCCTGTCACCCTGCCACTGCTGGTATCTGAAGTGAGGTTAAGGATGCTATGTGTACAACAGCTCAGTTATGCTTTTGCCTTCTGCAAAAACTATTCTAAGCACTCAGATCATTGGCACCTTTAAGTGCTTACACATTTTTTTTTTTGGGGGGGGGCAGATCTATTCCACAAGATTAATTAGTCTAACTGTTATTTGTGCTGGGCTTGAAATATCTACAGAAATCCAAGTATCTAAAAATCTAAAACCTACAGAGTTGGTGCTTGCAACAGACAAGGATGATGAAAACTTTCTGACTGTGAGGTACTTAAGTCGAAAGTAACTTGCTCATTCCTCACACAAAAGCCCATGATAAGGATGATAACTAAGTGCAGATCTTCCAAGTTTCAACCAGGAAGTTTGATCAATAGGCCTTACTTCTCCCTCAACACTAACTATGCGCTAATACTGCTCATGTGCTGCTGATGCTTAAAACCAGAGCCATTTCTTTCTGTACCTATGAACAGAATATTCATCAAAATGCAACCCTCAGAGGAATAAGGGAGTAGTAAATGACAGTATGACAATCTCCTCAGTTAAAGCTCAGGGCTTCAGCCTACCCTGTTCAGTTACGTACTGCTCTCCAACAAGCAAGTTCATAAGCATCTGAGCTGACCTGCTCTGATGCTGCACAGCAAAGCAGCACTACAAGGACTAAGAAGCGAGTACATAGCAAAGCTGCTCAGCTGTACTCAGAGATTATGCTCGAGTCCATTTTTCTTCAGAACACTATTCTTTGTTACATCCCTTGCCATTTTTTCTGTGCAGCATCCTTGAGAACATGGAAATGAGGACACAAGGGGACTGGAGACAGGTCAATTTACAGAAGACAGTCTCTGGATACAAACCAACTGTATGCACATGTGGCCAACCTGTGTTGCCGTGTAACAGCTCTGTGCTTTCTGCTGCTCACTCTTGGCCTCATCCAAACCTACACGAAGCCAATGAAAATTTTTCCACCAAGCTCAATGGGCTGTTGATCACAGCTCAGACAGGTCAATTTACAGAAGACAGTCTCTGGCATACAAACCAACTGTACGCACATGTGGCCAACCTGTGTTGCAGTGTAACAGCTCTGTGCTTTCTGCTGCTCACTCTTGGCCTCATCCAAACCTACACGAAGCCAATGAAAATTTTTCCACCAAGCTCAATGGGCTGTTGATCACAGCTCAGACAAGGGCCTGCCCGGATTCAAGTCTTACTTTGACTGAGGTGAAGTGAGCTCAAATTACAAAACATCATTACTATTTACGATACATATTTACTAATATACTTTAATGTACAGTAGAAAATGATCTTTGGTTATTTCCATTAATTGATTCTGTGATGGTTGTTACAATATTTGTTTAGCAAGTTTGGTTCCTATATGGCACAGTGCATAGAAAAAATCCCCCTCTAATCCTTTTAACTGACTTTATTGTCTTTACATCTCTCTTTAAAATCATACTAATTTTCCTTTCCAACACTATTATATTGTCTTAAAATATGATCATGCTAGAAAATTTTCTCATTGTGTTAGCCAAAATGAATACCAGGTAGACAGTATGCTAGCACAAAGACCGTAATCTGCTAACACAGCAACGCCTTCCTATTATGTTTAAACAAGAGTTTAGTTCTTGATCATTTTGACATATTTCCAAAACACTGTCTCAAAGGGATAAAATGTAACATATTTCCATGCTTAAGGACAAGTTTCTGACGTCCTCCATTACTGCTAAGAAAAGAGAAACAGCTAATAACGCCTAATTTATGGTGTAGGAGATTCCATTTCTGTACTAGTAAATGGTATATATTTTCTGGAAATGAGAATGTACATGATTATTTATGATTAGCTAAACACGGCTTCAGGCATGTGTCTAAGGAAATATTTCAGGCCTCTACCATATCCTGAAGCCCAACAGTCTAATCTCTACCTGGCCTGAAGAAGAGAATTCCACTGCGAGAACCTGCCGTGGGGACCGGGCATGTCCACAGCCATTAGCTCTTCTGGTATCTGACAAATTTGACCACTTCTGTTACAGCGTGTTTCAAAAAGAACCCAAGCAACGCTGAGTTTTGTAGATCATAATCAATACATTCCACCCAGAAACTAGCAGCACACTCTCTTCCACAGCTGCTACATGAAAACAAAGTTGGAAAACAAGCCTCTGTTCTGGCTTGATACAGCGCACGCTGCCAAAGGTGGTGGTGGCATGAAGAGTCTCTCCTAAACAGTCCCAGGAATGAAAACAGCACCGGAAGCACAGGCTGGTTAGCCAGATGAATACAGGACATCCTTTCCACAGGCAAACTTGCTTAAGGCAGCACAGACTAGAAGCACAGTGCTCTACACTAATACTCAGTTACTCTAACAATGGAAAGACCAGTCAGCAGAGCTGCTGTTCTCAATTCCTCAGCGGATCGTGAGCTTTGCTCTACAGAGATTCCTGTAGCAGGAACCTCATATTCCTGCTACCACAAGACAATTCATCTCACAAACTAAACTATAACAACTGGGACTCAAAGCAGTATCTGTAAATAGGCAACAGCAGAAGGTAGGGAACAGAACCTAGAACCTGAAAATTCAGAGAGATCCTGAAAGATTCAAATCAAACTTGATATTACATCTAATTGCAGCCTTCCTTCTAAAGTTCAAGTAGTTTTTAATAAGAGCATCAGAAATAACTAACCTTTAACTACCGTGTTGCACTAGTTTGATGTTCCATTGGCATCTTGGAGGCATGACTCATTTCAGTCATAAGAGCCGTCATTTGGCAGGTCTCCAGGACAAGAATTCAAGCGAGAGAGGAAGTTAGATCCACTGACCAAAAGGGAATAAATCAGATGATTTGAGTATTTGCTCAATGTGGAACAGAAAATGGACATGAGAAGAATTTGAACTGCATCAAGTCTTGGACACAACAGCAGCCCTCACAAATTTGATGTAGGGACGTGCTGGTCATGAGGGAGTGCTGTGGGTGTGCTGCCTTCTCCTTTCTTCCCCATATTTCTTCCCCATATTTCTTCCTCACATTGTTTCAACAACAACCACAACAAATAAATTGTAAGTTCTATTAAATAGCTAACAATCTCTTTTGTAGCTTCAGCCATCCCAGATCTTTCGAATACAAATGCTTCTGGATTGCTGAAAGCCAGGGAGAAGCTCATTCCACCTTTTTTTCTCATGAAAGAACATGTGAGAAGTCAGAATTTGTTGTGGGAGAACCAGAGAGTACCCTGAAATTTGGCTTTTTAAATTACAAATACAATGAACTTGTAATTATAAAATGAAATGCGGGTGAACATTTGAGTACCGCATTTGCATGCACTACCAGAGCCAATTTGTGCCACAAATTGCTTTATGGATACTAAATGAGGAACACAAGCTTTGGATACAAATAGTGTCATGAAACTAAACTTGCCTTCTGAAAATGTATCTCGTATGCACTTACAGGTCATAAAGATGTCACACACCCTTCAGTTTTCTGAGCGTTCTCAAATTAGATCACATTAAGAAAATATCATGCAGCTTAATGGTCTAACAAATGGCAATGAATATCCAATATCAATACATTTATCAATTACCACTTATCTGTGTACCAAATACTGCCAATTATTCAATGTAAATAAAATAAATCTCTTAAAAATCGATTTCCCAGATGAGAGGAAAATCTAGTTAGCAAGCTGAGTGTGAAATTTACATGTAGTTCATGAAGAAGTGATTACTTACGGAATTAATTGATTTGAGAAATGAATCTGAGGATGTAAAATCATGGCATAAAAAGGAAATGAATCTGAAGATCTGATTTAAGACCATGAGAAAGGTGTTTATTTTCTCCTTCCATGTACAGCTAATCCCAGAAGCTGTGATCCACCAAGAAATCAAAGCCATATTCCCTATTACCCATCTTTGGAGCACTTAAATTCTTGCCCCTTTCTCATGCTCCTCATAGCTGAACTGTTCGTCCACACCTGGCTTGTGTCCTGATGTGGCGTCAGCAAGTCCCAATTTCTCAGAAGTCTTGATACTGAGATTTAGTTTCCAGCCTGTCAATTTGTCACTCAAAACTGCATCTCCTTACCTATGATGTCAACCACAAAACCACCCACCTTCCAGCTACGCTGCAGTGCTAGCGATGTCAGCCTCATCCCTTCATCTGTTCCTTGTGGTTTCTCTGTGCCTCCCTTCCTGTTGCTCCTTACACACACGATGTTCTTGCTGAATCTTATCAGGCTGTTTCTAAATAATTGTTTCATCTGTGTCACCTTTGAAAGCTGAAAGGACAAGGTGCAAGAGAATCTTCCAAAAAAAGCAAGCCCTTTACTGAATGTTCTGCACAGACTTACTGCTCACTGTTGAAGCAACCAGCACAGCGCTAGTTGGCTCAGAATTCCCGAGTTCCTAAGAGCTATGCTACATTCTTGGAGCTGCTTAAGGAAAATGCAAGTTCTGATGCTGAAAGACAATCCACAACCTTGCGAGATCTGGGACCAGCGTTTTTGAACTTTCCTCTTTACCACATTAACCAAAGATACTAGTGGGAACTTTGAATTTCATCCTTGAAGAGCAAGGGTGCTGACCCTGGTCGTCCTGCCCCAGCATAAACACTGAGGCGTTGTATAAATTACACAGTTTACTTTTGGAACAGACATCGTGCTCCTTTATGGCAACTCGGACTGCTGCAGAACTTGCCGCCTGTCTTCCTCCCGGAGCAGTGCCCTCAGGCCTGACAAAACCACCTCGCCCGCACGCCTCGGGCCCTCAGACCCTCCGGGCTGCCAGGAAGCTGCTCTGCTCCCCCCAGGCGTCCTCACTGCGAGGACGGGGCTATGCCCGCACGGGAGAAGCCCTCGTCGCGATAGGTAGCGCCTCT
>NW_010390157.1:703-1282 GCF_000710305.1 Buceros rhinoceros silvestris | reverse complement strand
TGTCTGGCATCAGGCATTTGACTCTTAGAAACGCGACACCAATAGGAAACATCACATCACTCTCAGGTCATTGCGGATTAATGAAAAAGGAATCAGAAAGCTTTGTAATGAACTATATTTTACCATGCCTAAAGTATATGGTAAATGCTTTGGCCTATTTGATTCTAAAACCACAAACAGTACTTCTAACTCTCTACGATTTTACACTCAAACACCTCTACATCTTCATTTCATCTTTAGATTACATAAAAAAAAAACCAACCAGAATACAACGCTCAAACTCTTTACCGTCTGGAGAAGCTGTAAACTCCTGGCCAAATAGGCAAAGTGTGCCAATACCAGCTGTTTCCACTGGAATCAGCTTCTGCCTCTTATTCAGGAATTCCTTTGCAAGCACCACGAATTTTGCTGGAGAGCTGTTTGGCCTGGTAGAGAACAGACTGCCCAAACGGAAGAGGTTATTAGCGAGCCCTCTCCTTCAGGAAGAAAAAACAAACCAACCAATCAGCAGCAGAAAAGGTGACGTAGGGAAAAAAATATCTTGAAGATCTGCTTCTATTTTTCAGTATTTCACTCACG
>NW_010390157.1:0-211 GCF_000710305.1 Buceros rhinoceros silvestris | reverse complement strand
AAGCTGCTTCCACGGCTCTGGGAGCCGTGTCTTGGGAGAGGGGAGCTCTGCCCTGCAAAGGACAGAGAGAAGAGGTTGTCATTTGGTGTGGAAGGTCAGCAAGCACCAGTGAGAAACTTAGAGGACCTGTCTTACCCCACTTCGAGTGTGACACCACTCAACCACTCAGAGCCAATCAGAAGGCTGGAACAAGAAGGGGTCCCTGATCTCA
>NW_010390156.1:1297-4235 GCF_000710305.1 Buceros rhinoceros silvestris | reverse complement strand
CGTTGGGGTCCGACACCTCCGTCAGCTCCCGGTACCTGTTCACAAACAGAAGCACCCGCAGATGCGCACGCTTTCCTAGCGCAGGACAATCCGTCTGGCTGCGCCGCGACCTGGCCCAGCAGCAGCCCGGCCCAGACACCCCGAGGCTAAACTGGCCTCTGGCGCCCGGAACCCGCCGGGGCGCTGCAGCCAGCGAGCTCTGCCCCCTGGCCAGAGCACAGCGCTGCTTCTGAGGTACGGACTCCAACTGCTGCTAAGGAAGGTAACAGACAACCGCAGCAGAGATCTGCTACCTCTCCTTCATGTCTTCCGGGAAGCCATACTCGGGGAACATGGAAGAAATCGCGGTGAATATCATGTCGTTTGGGAACCGCTTCTTCGAACACTTCTTGTTACCTGAGAAAAAGAAGAGAGACAATTCCTCGGTTACGCTGGATGTGAACGTGTCTTTGCTTCAGGCTGTGAGCCCAGGCGGTGGTCAGGGTGGTATTTTAAATCCAGAATTGTATCTATCGTTTGGGAACCGCTTCTTCGAACACTTCTTGTTACCTGAGAAAAAGAAGAGAGACAATTCCTCGGTTACGCTGGATGTGAACGTGTCTTTGCTTCAGGCTGTGAGCCCAGGCGGTGGTCAGGGTGGTATTTTAAATCCAGAATTGTATCTGTAGAGACAGAACCATCATCCCACATACAGCAGGTGAGCCTTTGGTCCTGCACCTCGGCTAAGGCACGTCCAGACGCAGCCCACTGCTGCTCTCAGGCTGGCTCAGCGTACGGACCAAGGTACTAACGACTTCTTAAGGACTGTTTATTTTTACCAAGACAGAATCTGCAGACGATGCTTTTCTACATCTGTGAAAGGTCCTGGTGTTTGTGCCACCCGTATCATTACAAACCAGAGAAAACCACCCGTCAGCACCCCCAAGGTCAGGCAGGACACACGAAAATTGTCCCCCATGCAACGAGAACTGTGGGTGGCACCGGAGAGGGAGAAGGAAGAGAGATGGGTCTGGAAGGGTGTTGTAAAGGTCAACCTCTGCGGCCAACAGCGGAATCAGATCCACCAACAAACGTCCTGATGGGTGCTTGCCCCACCAGCACTTCAGAGGCTCCAGGGGCGGAGATCCCGCAGCCCCCCAGGTAACACCCCGCTGCTTTGCTAATCTACCACCAAACCGTTTTCCAGGCGGCTCATCTAAATTCTTCCTCACCACACTTTCCGCTGGTGACTTCTCCTCCCCTCCACAAGGGACAGTGAGCACAACCCATTTCCCTTCTGCTTTCGACTGTGCTGGTCACGCTCAGACAGCAACAACCAAGGGCAGGGGAGCAGCTCCTCAGGCAGGGCAGGGTGGAAACGTGACCAACGTGACCCCAGTTTCTGTGGCCAAACCCACCTTCCGCTGCAATTCTCTTTCTTTTCCTTGTGACTGGCAGCTCCTCTTTCCCATCCTCCTGTTTAACCTCAGAATCGTTGTGTCACTCCTCCTCCTCGTCCGAGTACTGATTCAGGGCATTCACCAGCTCCAGGAACACGGCATCGCTGATGAGGACTGACCCTGAGATCATTTCTGAAACACAGAGATGTCGGCCCATTTGTGGCAGTGCCATCATCTCCGCAGGACAGTGAACCATGAGGCAGCCCCATGACGCTGGCAGCCACCAGAACTCTCCTCAGTTCTGCGGGGACAGGTGGGATTTTAACGCTAGAGAGTCCTAAGGGTGTGTGTCACTTCCTGAGGACAGGCCATAGCAGAGAGTTCTCCACCGCCTGCCTGCCCCAGGCAGAGTTCTGTGACGGGGTAGGCAGCACCGTAGGGAAACGCACCGGCTCTTCATTTCTGCAGAGCCTCATCAAAGTCTTGGCTAAGGTCAAGCGAAAGGGGGCTGCCAAGCTCCTCCTAACCCCTTTCACATTTTTTATATCCCAGAGCAGGTGAGTGGATCCCCGTGAACATGAGCTTTGCGCCCCGGCGCTTCCTTTCTGCAGAGACTCATCAAAGTCTTGGCTAAGGTCAAGCGAAAGGGGGCTGCCAAGCTCCTCCTAACCCCTTTCACATTTTTTATATCCCAGAGCAGGTGAGTGGATCCCCGTGAACATGAGCTTTGGCTCCAGAGCCCCCAGGCCTGGGACGGAGTGGGATGTCCACAGGCAGGAACGTGTCCCTGCACACTAGGATGGCAGGCAGGTCCCTGTATTGCTACTCCAAGAGTTCCACAGAGGAGCTGGTTACTGCTGCCACCTCTTGACTTCCTAACTATTCTGACAGGTTATTTGCAAAGGACAGTGCTGTCCGCTCCCAGGTTACCTTCCTCCCCATGAACTTTCCCGTCATAGTTATTAATAAGTTCTTCAATGAAAGTTTCATCTTCCTCCTTCACCTCGTCTCCCATGTAGGGGATATTGCACAGAACAGTTTCATCCTCCACCTGAAACAGATCCAACACAATTCAGAAAACCTGCGCTTGATGCCCGGCCCGGAACAAGTAGGTTGAAGAAGGCAGAGCCTTGTCACAATTACACACCATCTGCACCAAGACCGTGCACCCTGGAGCCCACCTACATACCATGAAGTTCTGCTGAAGAGGGGACCAGGAGTACATGATGGGCACCAGTGCCACCGTGTTCAGGGTCCTCATGTACAGCGTCTGGCTCGGGAACCCCGGGAAGATGCTCTCCACGGTACACTGGAACAGAACAGGCGAGAGTGGTGAGGCAACACCCCGGGAGGCAGCCACAGCCAGGCGGAACCGCACACCAGGACAAACACAGCGAAACCCCACGTCCACTCCTTGGCACTCTCTCAGGAAAAGCCTTTGTGGTGGTTTTTCAATTCCCCATTTCTGCATCCCAGAAGAGTGTGAGGCGCAGCCTGACTCTGACAGAGCACAGCACACACAAGAAACAATCCCGCATCCTCATGGCTCCCTGCTCCAG
>NW_010390156.1:558-1197 GCF_000710305.1 Buceros rhinoceros silvestris | reverse complement strand
GCCCCCCCCCACTGCCGCCGCGGCCCATTCCTCTCCACACCTGCTTCAGGAACGGGTGCCCGCTGACAGGCTTCATCAGTTGCACCGGCTGAACTCGAAGCTTCTTCCAGTCTTCATTCAGAATTTGAGTCTTTTCATGAACCTTTGCAAAGTTGGCCACAAACAGAGCCTGAAATGAGAGAGAGCAGCACCCAAAGTCTAAGGAACCGTGCTGCGAACAGCAAAACCCATCCTGAGGTTTTGTTTCAAGTATCACATGTACGCAAGGCAGAGCATTTCCACCCAACAATCTCGTTAGAGGGAATTCTGATAGAACTCAGCATTGGTACAAAACGGTGCTGAAAAGCTACCCGACAGGTAGCAGCTTCTGATCGATCACTCCCGGTCCCAGCTGACCTCTGCCAAACCCGCCCACCAAGGAGAGGAGCGCCAGAGGAAGTGCCCTGAGCCCTCCAGCACCGAGGTGGTTCCAGCAGGGAGAGACTTGAACGAACAAGGGGAAAGGAGTTCCCTAGCTGCAGCCAGCACTCAGCCAACGGACCTCTGTGTACGACAGGCACTGGCGGCACACGGCTGATAACAGAGCATGAGGAGAAGCAGCATCTCCTCCAGCTCACCCAGCTCGCCACCAAAATAAAG
>NW_010390156.1:0-378 GCF_000710305.1 Buceros rhinoceros silvestris | reverse complement strand
GAGACTCCTTCCAGCGACAGCCGCTGCTGTCCTGTCCTCACCTTGGCGCCCATGTTCGCCTGAAACCTCTTGAGCTGCCGGAGACGCATGTATTCCGACTTGACTTTTCTTTTCCAGTATATAATACACTTTGATGTCGGAGGAGTGGCGATTTCCATTTTTCTACAAAAGTACAGAAAGAACAAACATCAAATAATGGAGAGCTTAATCCTGAACAAGTGCTGTTAGGAAAAAAATCCCTGGGGACTTTAAACACATCAGAAACTTTAACTAGGAAAAAACACCCGTGTAAATCCGCGCTAGTCCCGAATACGGAGCAACCTTGGCCCAAAGCGCACCGAGAAGCCCGGGGAGCTCACACACACCGGCCACAGCGGG
>NW_010390155.1:53091-53332 GCF_000710305.1 Buceros rhinoceros silvestris | reverse complement strand
CCCGCGGCGGGAAGCGCAGCCTGGGGAGCTGAGCTCCAGCCCCGCCGCTTGCTGTAACAGCCCAGTTCTCAGCTCGGCTTCTCTGTTCGCTCGTCACCCTCGCGAGGCAGAAATCAGTTCTCTTGGGAATCGACTGTTTTCTCACCCAAACCCATGTCCAGCATTTCCTCACCCAGTAAAGGCAGGGGGAGCCCAGGCTGGGCGCCGCGGCAGCAGAGGGACAGACACCTGCAGAGCCGGG
>NW_010390155.1:49612-52897 GCF_000710305.1 Buceros rhinoceros silvestris | reverse complement strand
TGGGCGCCGCGGCAGCAGAGGGAAAGACCCCTGCAGAGCCGGGTAAGACACAGCGCAGGCGGTGCTGAACACAGCATCGACTGACGATGGGCACCCGGGTTCCAGAACTCACACACGTTGTGGTCCCAGCTCGTGGGAAGCACATTCAGGTCTTTGGGACATTTATTGCGAATAATTTTATGCAGCGGCTCTCTGCAGCCTCTTAGTGAAGCCCCATCACAGTCATGCTCGCTGCAACACTTCAGCGTGTAGCTGTTCCAGGGTCTCGGGGATAGTGCCGTAGCACAGGTGATTAACTGGCAATGGAAGCAGAGACAGATCCCTCAGAAGTACCCATTGACCCCGCCATAACTGGGTGGTGGTTGAGTGCTCAGTGATACACAACTACCCAACATAATGCTTGCTCCTCCTGAGGGTGGTGGGAGTGACGAGGTGCTCAGAAGGTTGGTTGGGTCGTTCAGTAGAAGAAGATGCCTTGAGAAGGTGAAGTCTCTCACCAACATCAAGACCCAGCTGACTGTGGGCTGGAGGCAAGCTCTCTGGGTACCTAGCAACCCAAACATGAAGAATTAATGGTTCTCACATCTTAATTTTTCTCAGGCAACTCACATATCTCTTTCAAGCTTCAGTTTTTCACCTGCAGAGGGGGCCTCCCGAAGGAGGCTGGAAAGGCAAGACCAGCTTCCCAGTGGATATACATTGGCTTTTCCACTGGAATCCAAACACCCCAGTGTGTCACGGGACAGTGCGCTCCCTCTCCCCTCCGAAAACCATCTCCTCCTTGGGTTTTGGTTCCCACCCTAAATCACCCTCTCAGGGGAAGGGGACATGGTGGATCATTGCAGTCCTGCCCTCAGAGCGTCAAAGTGCGTTTCCTGGGCGAGGCAGTCTGGTTCCCTTCCAGAAGGAGGATCAAGGGGCACCCAATTATAGTTTCTACAGAGCTTTCCAACAGCATTTCAGAATAATTTAGTGTATTTTTCAAGCCTTGGGGCATTCAGCTTTTGGACCGAAATTCTCCATCCACAAAGCCCCAGTAAAAGCTCCTGCAAAAGCAGGAGTTTCTTCTATTAGTCCAGAATTCAGTTTTCATGAAAACCTGATTTTCTTTAAAGTCCTATTTATTATTGCTTAGCAATCACTTTAAAGGCTATGGGTGGGAAGCAATACAAAAGCATCTTTCATTATTCATGAAGGACAAATGGTGCAGGCCTTTTGGAAGGGAAGAGAACATACACGCAGCTTTCTGCGCTTAAAATAATTATTTCATACTAATAACCCTGCAGAAAGGTGCCCCATGGAGAGCTGCAGTTTGGATGCTTTTGAAGGTAACTCTCTTGATCACAAAAAGAATTATTCTTCCCCTGTGACATTCTCGAGCAGAGAACCTAGGAAATGTTTTGGTTTGCCTTTTTTGTTTTTCATGAAGATTCAGATGAGTGTTCTTGGGCGTGTCCCCTTCCATCATGGGATGGAAGAGTAATGCAGCGGTGATCATGGAGATCAAGACCTGCCCTGAGAATCAAAAGCTGCAGCTGCAGAGCAGATCTGCAGCAGATTTGGGGAGAGGATTGAGGAGCCATAAAAGCCCCGGAGAGCTCAGGTAGTCTCCAACCTCCTGGGAGTCTGCAGCACTTACTCCAGGTTAGCACCACATTTCTTGTCCCAGGAGTGGCCCAACTGCATGTGCTGTTCCAGATGTTGGTGCGTGCCAAGGAGAGGGAGCAGGCATTGCCCTCTGTCCACTGACTGTACAGCCTGGTCCACTGTCACCATCCTCGCTGCTGCTGTCCGCGACTCCTCAAGGTTCACTTGCTGCCAAATGGCACCCCAGGACTTTTGCAGCAGAGCTGCTCTCCAGCCAGTCAGTCCCCAATGTGTATAGTCAAGGGGACAGTCCATCCCATGTTGAGGGCTTCGGGCTTGTCCTCACTGGTGTCATAAGATCCCTTGTTGGCCTATCCCACCAGCCCATGCAGCCCTTGCCCTCAAGCATATTGACAGTGTCTTTGGTGTCATCTGCAAACTTGACGGTGCATTTTGTCCCCACCTCAGGTCATTTCCTGGGCTATAAGGCTATTAGACTGCTGAGGGCTCTTTCCCGTTGTAAGGGAGGGATGGGGTTGGTGTACAACCCACCCCTAACCTCCTTGGCGCCCAGCTTCCCAGCCAGCCTTTCACTGCTTTACAAAGCCACCCATCTGGACTGTGATGTCCTAACCCGAAGGCCAGGAGGCTGCGGGAGACCATCCCCCAATCCTTGCCAGCAGCACGTACATGGGGCCATGTGGGATCCCCTGTAAGGAACCACAGACAATGCTCCTTGTCCACCTCATCCCAAGAAAGTGTGGGTGGGGGAACTCTGATCTGCAGAGCAGAGGATCTGCTGGTCCAAGTCGGTTCGTCTGTCTGCCGTGAACAGAAGTCACACACCAGTGAAGGACTAACACAGAGCAATTTTGCTGTGGTCCTGCTGGTGAGGAGGGGCTCCAGAGCATGACACAGCAACTCTGGCTGTGCCTTGCGAAACGATCTGTCCCTCCAGTCCTTAGCAGGTGTCTTTGAGACTGCAGACTGTAAAATTCTAGACCCTGGAAGCCCATGAGGTGGGGAGCTGCTCCTGGAGTCTCATTGCCAGCAGAGCCTGTTTGTGCCTCAGTTTCCCACTACTTCTCAGCCCATCCTCTCCCTGCCACCACCTGCCCCTGCCACTCTGCCTGGAACAATGGGGCAGGCCAGACTGGAAGTGACAACCTAGCTGGTCAAGAGCAGCTGAAGAGGAGCCAGCAGTGTGCCCCAGTGGCCAAGAAGCCAACAGCATCCTGGCTTGTATCAGAAATAGCGTGACCAGCAGGAGCAGGGCATTGATTGTCGCCCCGTTCTTGGCAATGATGAGACCACACCTTTTATATTGTGTCCAGTTTTGGGCCCCTCACTCCTAGAAGGACATTGAGGGGCTGAGGCATATCCAGAGCAGGGCAGCGGAGCTGGGGCAGGGTCTGGAGCACAATGCGCTGAGGAGCGGCTGAGGGGCCTGGGGGGGTTCAGCCTGGAGCAAAGGAGGCTCCAGGGAGACCTTCTGGCTCTGACAACTCCCTGAAAGGGGGTTGTAGTGAGGTGGGGTTTGGTGTCTTCTCCCAAGGAACAAGTGATAGACCAAGGTGAAATGGCATCAAGCTGCGCCAGGGAAGGTTCAGGTTGGTCATTAGGAAAAACTTCTTTACAGAGAGGGTTCTAAAGCCCTGGAACAGGCTGTCCTGGGAGCTGGTGGAGTCCCCATCACTG
>NW_010390155.1:29758-49426 GCF_000710305.1 Buceros rhinoceros silvestris | reverse complement strand
TGGACTCGATGATCTTAAAGGTCTTTTCCAACCAAAACGATTCTGTGATTCTGTCCTTGGGAACTTGGGGCCATGTGAGGACCACGGGTGCCAGCCCAGCTGGAGAAGAGTGCGTGGGGACCTGTCAGACTCGGAGAGAGGGGCCAAACACTCTGCTTGGGGAGATCGCCGGGGCCACGGCACAGCTCCTGGAGCTCCTCCAAGAAGTCACTGCCTGCTAAAACATCCTGGGGAAAGCAAGTCCTCTGGTGAGACCTTCGCTGGCTCCTGATTTGATAGCGGTCCCCTGTAAAGGAGGTGACAGGTCCTTTTTATTGCAGTGTCTGTCCAGGACACTGTGTGTGTGGCTATGAATCCTTCAGACATTTAACCCTCTGACCCCTCTCTCCCCATCGGCCTGATTTCAATCTTCTACATTTGATTTTTGTCCTGGGAGATAGAAAAATGCTGGGAGTTTTCTTTCTTTCCCTTTTTTCTCCATTTTTAATGAATTTTTCATTTTCTTCCACTGGTACAGAAAGAATAACAATGAAGCAACAGTGTCAACAGAGAAAGAATTTTCTCCAAAGTCACACCGTGGCCAATCTGCAGCAACAATAATAGGTTTTATGAATCCCACTGAAGAGAATTGTTGGGGAGGGGATCGGGGGGATGCATCTCAAAGGCTTCTAAGTTATTCGTGCTTTCCCCACCATGAGGCCCCGTTATAAGCGGCTGTTTAAAGAACAAGCAAAACCCAAAGATCATTCGGCAAAAGCGGATTTCTAATAGCAGAGGAACAAAGAATTTATAGGTGCTTTATGATGTTCGGAGAAAATATGTTGCCTAAAAAGGCAGCTTTCTCCTGCTGCCTCTGGGAGGTGGGCAGGATGCTGCCAGCGCAGGGGACCGCGGCTGGGCTGACCAGCACTGGGTGGGCTTTGGATTTTGTCTGCTGCTGGACTCACACTCCGCAGCACCTGCCCCAGTCGTGGGTACACTTCCAAGTCTGAGCCACGTCCTGAGTTTATATTTGTCATTTTTTCCAGGAGGTGTTAACACCAATTTGTGAGCTCAGTGGGATGACAGAGGCGGGTGAGCAGCGCTGCCCTTGGAACTTGCCTCTGTCACATTTCTTTTTCCACCCCATCTCAGAGTCCATCTAAAAGCAATAAAGCTGTGGAGCAGGGGGGAGATGGAGCTCACCCGACTTTGTGATAAAGGAGAGAAACTCGCTGAGCACAACCAAGGAGCGGATGCCTCCAATGTGGCCGAGCTGCATCCATATCACTGCCGGCTTGGGGAAGGGCTCACGTTTCCTGGCAGCCTCCTGCACGCTGCTGCCGGAACACCTGCGCACTGTGGAGTTAATCCTGGCATTACTGGTTTGTTCCTGGGTACATGCTGTGTATATCCAAGTGCCTTTTCTTCCAGGAGCCGCATGCTACGTGCAGCTGAAGATGGTCTGAAAACAAAACCTGTGCTTGTTTGCCTGTGTTTCCTTACTGCTGTCAAAGTAAGGAAACCAAAGATTTGCTCTTAAGCACTTGCTCCACCTCACCCAGGATATGCAGCAGCTCATAAGTGAGAGATCAGAAACAGGATTCTCTTGGAAAAGAAAGAAAAAACACAAGGTGGGGAGGGGGAGGCAAATAAAGAGTGTTACTCCCAAAGATCATTCAAAATGAACATATTTGCCTGAACTTTGGAGGTTAAACAGTCCGGCTGACATTTTTTCCCTCAAAGTCCTTTCTGACCCAGAAACGCTGCCCACTTCCAATAGCGGTGCTGTTTATGAGCCATCAGGTGAAGGCATCCTGAGGGAAGGGAGCAGAACTGCTGGTGAGTGACACCACCTGCCCTGGGAGCACTTCTCTTCCCTTGGATGGTGCCTGGGTGCAGGCGCCAATGTGTGGGCCATGTGGGTATGAGCGGCGTTTCCCAGATCGACGTTTCCTCTGTTTGGTTCGAGGGCTTGACAAATGATGGAAGCATGAGAACAATAAAGCCTAAACCTTACCTTAATAGTCTTTCATTATTAACTGCCTCCAGATTTATTTATCACTCAAGGAGGGAGAGGTTGAGCCAGACAGTACTGGTGAGAACCCAGGCAAAGTTTCTGACTTCGCCAGAGCTGTCTCATTTCCAGCAGCAAGGTCTGACCCTACAGTTCATTTCGCTTTTGGTGTGTACGCTGACTGTGGAGAGGCACTGGCCACATGCTGCTCTCATCGCCTGCTGGCTCTTGGCCTTCAGGTCCTTCTTCCCTTGGATCCAGCAGGGATGGCAGCCTGATGGGGAAGCAGAGCGAGGGACCAGCTCCTTCCCTCTGTGGTGCCTCAGGCTGCTTCTGGGGAAAAGAGAGAACTGGGGGCACTGGTGCTGTCCAGACTGTAGCTGGAGAAGAAGAGCATTGAGGGGCTGGATAATGTGTTTCCCCATCAGCGTGTCTCCCTCTGCCATTTCCATGCTCTAGGAAAGGATTGTGAATGATGCTGAACAGAAACGAGAGACCTGGGGGCAGTGGGTGGGGGGACGGCAGAGGCAGGGTGCGAAAGCCTGTGGCCAGCAGCCCTGCTTAGCTGCCAGAGCCTGTGCTGATGACTTCAAACCAGAACGGCAGCAAAAAGAGGAAAATTCATGGTGGCTCAGGGAAACGCAGATCAAGCCCTTGGCAAACCCAGCACCCCCAGCCAGCACCTCCCAGACCATGTGGTGTTTCTGCCTGCTGTAAGTGTGGGGTCACTGTTCTAGACGGACCCTAATTTGTGCTTCCTTTAGCACTTTTCCCTGCTGCACAGGGCAGCTTCTGCAGCAGCTCACACCCCGGAGTTCCCCTTCTTAGCCGGTCCACTTCTCAGAGACTTGTGCCATTAGGCATCCAGCCGAAATGCTTTAATTAAAATGGACACCAAGAGCTCCCTTGTTCGAGCTGAAGAACATTAGGAGGAACTGAAATTAAGAGATTTTTAAATCTGTGACATTTGTTCTAATGAGAAAACACATTCAAACCCTGAGTGTCTCCTAATTCAAAACAGATTGGAAAAGCTGCAAATCATCTTTTTTTTTTTCCTCCAAAAAACGTGTCCTGTGATTAGCAGACCTACCTGGCAAATAACATTCATCTCTTCCCCCAGATTCCACATCAGCTTGGAAGTGTTTGGAGTTAGGACAGGTAACAGAACTCACAGAAATTGCCATCGCATCAATCCCAGCATCTGAGGAGGAAGCTATTACGGAGGATGCAGAGCGCTCCTGGTCCACCTAATGAAAGGCATATTGCTGCCGCGGTGTGCTGAATGCTGAGGAAGAGACGGGAACAATCTGCTTGCAGCAGGGAAAGCAGCTCACTTCCAGTGATTGGTTGGAGTAGGACAATTTTCATCTGCAAACAGTGAGATAATGAAATGTAAAATAATGGCAGAAAAAAAAGCGTGAAGCCTCAAATGGGAGTGACTTGGGGACCAAGCAAGCTATTCCAGGGCTGGTTTAGACAAATGAAATACAATCTCCCGCTTTGTGGTCTTTCTTCTTCACCACGGCCATCGGAACAGCAGGCGAGCGAGCAAACTGCTTGGGAAAACTTTAGGCTCCTTAATTTTCTGTGTGCGTCACATCGAACGTCCTGTGCAGAGGAAGGTGATGAGAGCTGCCTTTCCCTGGGTTGTCTGTTTGGGAGTATTCACCTCAGCATGAAACAGTAAGGCAGAAAACTTGCTGGGTGCTACTGACGCTTACTGGGAATCCCAGTCATCTGTGGTCCTTAAGGACTTTCTCCTTTTCCCTGGAAAAAAAAAACGCCTTGACTGTGCCAACGGATATCCTTAAAACATCAGCAGTCTGTCAGCTGTCCCAGTCCCATCCGTGCTGGGACAGTGACCTCCGGCTGTGACACCTTGCCCCGTTCTCTCTCCTGTAGGTAGCGCAGCGGTGAGCAGCCCTTGCTGGGCGGTGAGCAGCACCCTGCTCTGCTCCTCTGGGCCTCGTTTAACGTCTGGGTGTCCTGTGGCCAGCGGCAGTGCAGGGCTGCGTCACAAGCTGAGCATCTTCTCGGAGCTGTAGCCTGGGGATTTCTGAATGAGGGCAGAGTGTTCTGGTGTGCTCAGCAAAGCAGAGAGGCAGCAGCCTGAACCCAGCGTTCCACCTCTTTCAGATGTTGCAGAAGTCAGCTCCAGAACTAAAATTCACTGGCAGTTTTATTAATGGGACAAACAAACAAATCTGGATACAAAGACTCATGTTCCGAAGCCTGGATCAGGATGTTTGTGGCACGTATCTGTCTGAGTTCAGTGCACAATGTTACCATCGTTAACGCAGGAAGTGGGTGCATAGGACATCATCTTATTTGAGGATCCAGACCTGGCTGGTTGCTGTTACTGGATGGATGCTGGTGCCAGCGGTTCCTCAAGGACAGCTCTTGCATTGCTTCTCACTGCCTTGCTGTAAATACACTGCCGTAAATGACAGCAATATTCCCAGAAACACCTTCTTTTAGGTATGTATCAGTAACCATGAAAGTGTCTTTAAACTCATCCTACTGAGTATTCACTTTGGAAACATGAAACACTTTACCTGTGAGCCCAATTGGAACGATTTAGGCTGTAAAGCCTGGGCGTTCATAGCCACCTCCTTGAAAGAATAATCCCGCGTTGGCATAAATGGATATAAATCAATGAAGATCAAGGGACTAACACCCGTTTATGCTCACTGAAGACCCAACTTAGGTCTTACTCAGTAAATCGTCTCAATATTGTGGGAAAACTCAGAACTATTCTGAAACATCTGCAAACAAAGAGGCAGAATGCATTCCTTTTTAAAGCGGGAATTAATTCACTGGAAATACGGGGCTCCTTAGCTTCGGGATGCAGAATCTGTAAGTATAAAGTATACAGTCATTTGCCAGCTTTGAAAACGGGTCTCTTAATCCTGACTGAGATCCCATCTGCAACTGCAGGCAGCTCTGCTGCTGTTCTTCTAATCTTTCCTCCTTCTTCTCTGACTCTTTGTTACCATGGATGACCCACCATGAATAAAAGATGAGGATGTACCAGATTCAAACACACCCTTTGTTTCTGGGGTCAACGCTCTAACTCCTGAGCTGTTGGATAGGAAGGCTGCGGAGTTCGAGGGGTTCAGCTCAGGTCTCCATCGCGTGGATGCACCTGCAGTCACCTTCTGGCCCAGGCTGAGAAGATAATGAGAGCGCTCTTTTCGTCTATGAGACCTAACGGGGCCAAGGCAACGCTGCAGAGGCTGTTGGTTTTGGGTCTGTTTTCAAACAGATAACAGGGTATGTCACCAGCAAATCCACAAGAGGAGAGATTGGGGGAAGGCTCAAAGGTGGCCAACAGGACAAACTGAGGATCTAAACTCTGAATTTCTGCCCATAATTTCTTGGCCCAGTCTGCTCCAGCGCTGCACCTGAATGCAAGGAAGGGGCTGGTTTGTGCGGGAGCAGTGCCAGGCTGGGGAGCACAGCCTGCCTTCCCTCTTGGAGTTTGTTCACGCGGCGTGAAGCAAGGTTGGAGCTGAGTATGGGCCCAAGGCTGCGCTGGTGATGCAGCGAGGGCTCAGCACAAGGTGGGAGCAGTGCCCCAGAGCTGATGAGAGAAGAGAGCAGGAGCCTTTGCTCCTACCCTCGGTTCGGTGGAGAACCTGCCCTCACAGAGTGTGAAATAATGAGTGTGAAAGCCAGAGGCTCAGACATTTTTGAAAGTAGAGGAGGCCACAGATGATCTCATTTGATGTCTGGTTCATGAGATGGGATTTTGCTCCGTTGTTGCCATGCTGAGAACTTGTATAGGGTTGAACTTGGTTAAACTTCAAGGGGGGCAGTGGAGAGGAAGGTGCTGATCTTCTCTCTCTGGTGACAGGGCACAAGGAAATGGAGTGAAGCTGCACGTGGGGAAGTTCAGATTGGACATTAGGAAGGGGGTCTCCACTGAGAGCTTGGTCAGTTCCTGCAACAGGCTGCCCAGAGAAGTGGTCACAGCACCAAGCCTGTCAGAGTTCAAGGAGTGGCTGGGTGATGCTCTTAGGCATATGGTTTAGGTCTAGGTAGTCCTGAAAGGAGCAGGGATTTGGACTTGATGATCCTTACGAGTCCCTTCCAACTGCCGATATTCTGAGATTTGGTAAAATTTACCTCCCTGAAAAGCACCCAGCTAAGAAATTTGCCTTGAGAAGACATTATCAAGGGAAGGTCTTTAAGCCACCAATTTGGTCAACCCTTCTGATGGTTAATCTCACTTTTAAAACACGTCTTGTTTCCTCCAGCAGTTGTTCAGTTTACCTCTGCTATGCTGAAGTGGCCTTCAACACCCACCACTTTCTCCCTCTGAGATCACTTACCCACCACCATCAGATACCTCGTGAGCCTCGACACAACCCAGACTGACAGGCCACTACAGCCCCCACCTCACGGCGCTTCTCCGATCCTTTCAGTGGCTCTTCTCCACACACACTGTCACCTCCCACAGCCTTTAAAAACCGCCGGCTTGGTGCTGTACTCAGCGCTGGTTTCTGAGAGCTGTACACCAACTTCACCCAGCCTGGCTGTTCCCCCTTGACTCCCTGTGGAAACACCCAGCGATCACCCAGTGAGCAGATAAGAACTGAGTTTGAACAAACTGATTTCTTATCAGTCTGAGGTCCAACGCAGCACTCCCGCTGTGGTCTGATACTGTTCTCTGGAAGGAGCATTACAGAAACTACCGGGACAGCTTACGGGCTGTGGTAGCACTCAAAACAAACACGGGTGGCAGAACTAGGTCTGCTGAAAGGAAGATATAAATGAAATTCACCTTCCAGCATTCATCACAAGTGAAGCTGATCTGCATTTCTTACACCAAGCAGAGGCTACAGCTCAGATGCTAATTTTATCTTGCTGGCTTTATAGTGTCCTTGATCTTCAAGAGTATCCAAAATAACATGTAGCCAATGTATAACTAAGTTGTTTTAAAGAAGTCACTGCAAAGTGCATAACACTGCTCGAGGGGAAATGGCTTCTTTGCTAATCGCCGAGTGTGAAATCAGATCTCACTGGCAGACTGAACAAAGGGGCTCTATGAATTATCCTCACAGCTGGGCTCTTAGGGGAGACCAGGACATCTTGGTCTCCGTCTGCCCTACAAACCCGTCCCTGATGGTAGCACATAGGAAGGCCAAGCCCATCTTCACCTCCGAACAGCTTGTGACAACACAATCCCTTTGCTGAGCAGACGTGGGGTGATAGCCTGTCACAGACATCAGGACCACTTTGTGCTAAATATCAGACACAGCTACGGCAAGGGACCCTCTCCACCCTGAGCGTCAATACCCAGCAACAAGTGCAGTGGCAGCAAAGGGCTGCTCCTCTCTTTGAAGACAGGCAGTCACCGGTGTGATGGTCCCAGCAAAACCGGGAGAAGATGAGTGGGGAAGCAGACGGTCCCACCACTGTGTAGTGGTAGAACACTACTACACATAGAACACTTCTACTGTAGTAGAACACTACTGTGTTCTTGCCTGGCTGGGGGCACTTACGCTAGGAGGAGAAATGCAAGGCCAGGAGAGATGGGTCTGGAGTGCTTTAAGCCCTGCCAACAGCTTGTCAGTGCAGCTCCATGATCAAAGCTTGGGCTTCTCTCCCCCTGCAGAGCTCCAGCTAAGGCAGGAGTTCAGAATGAGCTTCAGGGCTTGATGCTCTGGTCCCAGGAGCAGGATCAAACTTGTGCTAAACTGACTCTACAGATGCATCTTCTGCAATGGCCTTTAAGGCTTTTTGGAAACAGCCTGAGCTGGTCCAGCTGAACCCAGCCAGAAAGCAGGTTGAGGCCAACTAAGGGCGTGGGACTTCCTTGTGCCCCAGAGCACAAAGAAATGAGGGATCAGATGACAGCCCTCTGCCCAGACACTGCCTCCCAGAGCAACTCCTGCCACCAGTGATTACTGGGGCTGCTCTCCAGCTATGGGGGCTGATTATCCTCACCCCAAATGTTAAGCTACAGGTGAGCTGGTGAAAAGCTTGGTTTCAAACCCCTTCCCAGGAGCAGTCTACAGCTCACCCAGGAGCAGTCACAGCTCTCCCAGGTGTCATTGTGTTCTTAGTCTGCACCAGGCAGAGCTCACTGACAGGGAGGAAAAAGGAGATTTTCCAGTGTAACAGGGAAACATCCTCGTCTTCCATTGGTACGAAACTCAAGAGAAGTCCTTCATTTCCAGGGGACAGGTGCAGGGGTGGTAGGAGCAGCACTGCAGAGCTTTTCCTCCCCCCAGCTGCAAGTGGCAAAAGGCACCTGGGCAGACAGTGCACTGGCTCCCACAGCAGGGATGGCGTGGTGCTACAGGATGATTTCTACTTGTTTTTTCCAACTCCTACTAAAGACGAGAAAAATGAATAGCGGCTCTGCCTGGGAAGGAGAAAGAGAGGCGATGGGCATCAGCTCTGGCAAAGCACGTCTTGGATTAAACCAACTCTGCCACACTTTGCAATTCCTCCACAATTAAAACAGACCTGGACCAGGAAAATGCCTTTGTGGCATTTATGCAGCCATGTGCACCGTGATGCTGCTCACCAGGGTCCAGGCCAAGCGAGCTGGAGTCCATCACAGCCTCAGAGAAACAGCCACCATGACAGGACATCCAGAGATCTCTCCTGGAGGGAGGTCAGCGGAGAGACACAGCCACTCTTTCTTACTCTTTCTCCATATTCACCTCCACTCTCTTTTCAAGATCATCTCACCATCTTAGCCAGCATCGAGGGTCTCAACAGTCTCATCAAATGTATCTGCCTCCTTAAAGAGGGGTCACAGGCACATCCAAAGAGTTGGGTCTTCAGGAAGATGAAGACGAGGAAGGCTTTAATCTGTCAGCCACAGCGGAGCTGAGGTGCGGCTGGAGACATCTGCTCTGCATGTGGACCCAGGATTTTTACCGGGGAGTTTAGATTCTTCTCCCTGCCTGTATTTTTTCTTTAGCTGGAGATAAGTAAAATGAGAAGAAGGAACTGGAGAAGCTACTGAATTGAAAATGAGAAACGAGCTGAGGCGCTGGGGGTTTTTTGGCTTGAATTTAATAGTGCTTGGAATAAAGCACCGAGAACTGGTCACCCTGTTCCTGAGCGACTCGGGCCATCCCCACTGGTCTGCACCAGAGCCTCCTCTCCTACGAGCCTCTGCCCACGGGGTGGGTACAGATGCTGCAGGTGAACGATGAGAGCGGCTGAACTTCACCCTTGTACTCAAATCACTTTCTCCAGTCTCTCAGCGCTTTCATTATTTCCCTTATTTTCAGAGCAGGTTCTTGTTTCCGTTCTTAATGAATCACTCTGCTCACTTGTAAACAAGCCCTTCATTAGCTCCACAAACATGCGCTTGTTTCTATTTATACTTTTTCCATATCAATATTTGAAAGCACACTACCCTGTGCTGAATTCTTTCTCCATGCCCTCTTCCATCCCTGCTGCCACTTTCCCACCTCTTCTTTCCCTCCTTGTCTGCTCATGGTTTGCACTCACCTAGATTTATCCACGCTGATAAAAATCGACCCTAGATTTTAAATTTTCTTTGTTGGTCTGAATTAAATACTTGGGAACTTCCTTTCTGAACAGTGTTCATCCAAAGGAGATCTTACCCCTCTACAGGCCGAGTCCTTTATGTGCTTTAGAAATAGGTGGGAACTCAACATCTAAATCCCCCAGGCAGATTTCTGAACATCTGCTGTCCACCTTGCTTTGCAGAAAGCTACACACTTATTTATTGGATGCTTCTGCACCCTGTATTTTAAATTTGGGGCTAATTATTATCGTGAATTAGCGTCCCAGGGCTTAAACACATGAAAACAGGGTGCTTCCTCCCCTCTCCCACCAGCTGTATCCAGGGACGAGACTTCAGTTTCCTGCACCACAAGTGCCAGGAATAGCTTTGTAATGTAAATAGGCACTTACGGTATTTTTAACAAGCACCTGCTTTATCACGCTGCCTAATGAGAGCCTGGCCAGAAATGCAGTGAAAGCAGAGGAAGGTAAGACTATGATTTAAGCTAATTAACAGAAAATTAAATTAAACTGACATACACATATATTTTGGGCTGCTGCATCTAAGGGGAGAGAGCGCTGCAGAGATTTCATTATTCACATTTCCCATCATCTGCTTTTACCCAGCACCTACCTGGGAAAGGAAGTGGGAGAAAGATGCTAAAGACAATAAGATAATTCTCATTTACATAATAATTTTTCTGCATTGTGTTTAATAGTCTGCAAGTAACTGTAGAAGAATATATAGTCCATTCTTTAAAAGGCTCCAATGCACTAATTGAAATTAAATTACACAGAACTCAGTGTCTGTCTTCTGTTTGTTGGGAGATAATATGCAAAGCCCCAGTTTCCTGTGTTATTATTAATACTGATAGATGAACCACTGCACTCACCACAGAACCACTTCGCAGATGTGTTTCCCCTCCTTCAGCTGTAGGTGAGCCTAAAATGATGGTTTTTCCCCATTAAAATGCCTCATTTGCTGCGCGCAGGACTGCGATCCTTTAGCATTCGCGACAGTCGTCGCTGCAGGTAGCAGCGCCTGCTTGCGACGTTAACACCAGGTAATGCAACTGCTTCATTTTTTCACCTTCCTTTGCATACGCTATAGCTCGATTAATCTGTCAGGATGACTCTTCCGTCACAACTGAAATTTAGGAGAATTTAATGCTAAGTTGGCAGCCTTGAAAGCAGAGTCTAACGTGATGTTCCTCGGAAGAGGCAAAATGTCAGGACCCGCTTCCCAGCCCGACACACAAGCTGCTGGGGTAGGTCTTGCTGGTGCTTGCAAGAGATTGAGGCTCCGTGGCAGCTTGCCCCTCGCCTCCTCTCCGAGGCTGCTAACAAGGGAGCCAATTAGTGCCGGTTGTGATGTGAGCACTTTTTCCACCAGGAGCGGGATTGAAAGCTCTAATTCATTTTGCACAGGCAGAAGCACACAAAATGTTCAAGCATGGAAAAAATCCACAAATTCTGAGGGTTTAGAATATCCCCATGGATTTTATTCTTTGCTTCATAACGGCAGCTTTCATTTAAAAAGAAAAAAAAAGAAAAAAGTTTCTTGCCCTTCTGATGGCGAAACTCATTTTCTTCATCTCAACTAATTCCAAGTCTTCCTGAGCTACTCGTGCTGGAAGGGGCTTTCTCTCCTTGGTGCCTCTGGGACCTTGGGATAACAAGTCGCCAGGATTGGATATCAGTCCTCACTGCTGGTGACACCAGAGACAGCCTGCCAGCACCCCAGGCGCCTCGTGACATTTCCAGCATGAAGCGGAAAAACCAAGGAGCTCTGTGCTATTGTCTGTCAGCTCCTTATGATGTGGAGTGAACAAAACGGGCACAAAGAGCCCCTCAGTCACCACCTCTGTCCCAGGTGGCCCAGTGGCACCCTGAGCTCTCAGCAGGTTCTGCTGGGGAGTGCCTGGTCCTCACTTCCATCACGTTCTGATGTGGGAAGGACATTGACCTCTTTCTCTGCATCAGCACAGCCTTCTGCTTGGATCTCTGCGGGGTTAAATGGAAGATAAACTGTCTCTGCTCCCACAGGACTCCTCCAGGACCTGGTTTCTCTCCTCCTGCAGACAGACTTTTGCTCTTAGAGAATGCAGAAGGAGGTGCCATGAGGTTGTGCAGAACTGTCCCAGAGGATGGTTTATAGCAGGCAGCTGTCTCACCCACGTCCGTGGAGTCCCGCCCGTGGTCCGGCAGCTCTGAGCAGCTCAGCGGAGGCTGCAGTGTGTCAAGCACAAGGCTACAGGGACTGGAATTTTAAAAAGCCATGAGATGCTGTGCCCAGCTCCCACCAGGAGGGCTTGGGAGCATCCCCACTGGCTTGGAGAAGGCTGGACCTAGTTTAGATTAGTAATTTCTGCCCTAAAGACCTAAGATCTTCTAGAAGGATGAAATTTCCTTTCAAAGAAGCTGATCAAATGCCGCTCACACGCTATCAGGAGGGTATCATTTTCCATCAAGGTAAATGGGAATGCAGGCTCCCCCCTGTGCTTTAGATGAGTCAAATGTTCCTGAAAATCTCCTGTCAAATAGACTTACATTAAAGGCAGCATCAGAAAGCAGAAAGTGGTTTTCTCATGACATGTGTTAAGTCCTGCAGCTAATTAATCCGTGCATTTACAAAAGAAATGCTTGACAATACACACAGTTCAACTGAGTTCAAGATGTGAAAGAAAATATCAGAACAGGAAACCTGCTCATCTCCTTTGGTCCATGACATATCTCCTCAGCCGCAAATCACTTCCTGCCCCCTCCTCCACCCCCCCAGTAAAATCTTCTGTGTCCAACCCTGGTTTTTGTACTCAGTCCACTGACCTTGTGAGTGTGAAAACCCTGTGCGAGGACTCTGGGTTCTGCTCCGCTCTCTTTAAAAGGAGTGAGCTTCAGAAAGACCAGCTCCATCCCCCCAGTGCCGTTCCTGGTGGAGACGCAGAATATTTGAGTGCAGAAGAAGCAATGCAGAACTTCTTCCTCAAACACACAGCAGATGTGTTTGGGTACCTGGCTGGCATGAGCAGGACAGGATGTAGCTGGCGAACAGCAGAGATGCAGCACTGATGGCTGGTTCTCTGAGGTCCAGCTCTTGGCCTGGGTGCTCACACCAGCATCTCATGGCTTTTGTGGCAATAGCAGAAGATCCCGTGCAGGGCTGAGTCCCTTAGCCTTGGGAGGAACTCCTGGAGGAGCACATCACTGGGGGTGATGGCTTTCCAAAGAGATGATCGATCTGGGTCTCCAAGAAAAAGCAGACCCACAGGGAGAGGGTTGGAAGCTGGAGAGTGAAATGAAACTAAGGGCTGCTGCTTGTTACAGCAGGTGCTAGAGCCATGAGACGTCTCTAACAGTATCACCACGAGAGCTGCGCCGGTTCAGCCAATGCTTGCTCTAAGTCCTGATGATCTCTGCGTTCAGTAAAGTTTTCCATCGTACAGGCACTTCTAGGAGTAGGTGGAACGGTGTGAGCTCTCGTGATCTGAGACAGACTAAGCCAAGGATAACAGCGTACCAGCAGCATGTGGACACTCGGCTTGCAGGAGAAAGAAGAACGAGAGGTTGTAGCAGGTTGGAGATTTAAGAAATGGCAGCAGTCACGAGTGTAAGCCTCGAGCTTGGTCTCCATGGGATGAGCAGCGCTGCCCCTTGCTCTCTGTAGCAAGCAGAGTTGTGCCCTGCAGAATTCTTTTCCAGAGTTGAGTTGGGAGTCAAATGATATTAATTGCTAGTTCACTGGTTTTATGGGGCTTCTGCAGGTTCAGTAATTCAGTTTATAGCTGTGTAGTGTAGTTCTATCGCTCATTGTCAATAAATGAGGCCACTTAAAGAGTTCAGGCCCGACTGTGTGGGGTTTGTAAGCTGGCGAGCTATGAGGACAGTGGGGAGGTTTACATAGACCCCCTACCCCAGTGACGGTGCGGTTCCTCTCTGCCATCAGTAAATGAGTTCCCTGGCACAGTTTCATCTCGCAGCACTCATGTCTGAGCCATGGAGAACACAGATCCAGCTCAGTCCTGGTGGGGTCACGGGGGAAATCCAGGGAATGCCTGGCTGCCATCAAGCAGCCCATGAAAGGGCTCCTGCTGTCCCAGGGCTGGAAGCCACCCCTGTGCCACACACCCCAGTGCTGGCTGGGAGCACAGGCTGGCTGAGGGCCATAAGTCTGACCCCGGATCCTCCTCCATGTGAGCCAGGGTTTCATTGCAGGGGACACATCGGACAGCCAGTGGGAGTGAAAAAGCCCCATATATCACTGTGCCTGCAGCTATGTCCGTGCTTACAAGTCCCAGCTCTCGGGGCAGCCTTTCTGCATGGGGACACAGCTCCTGCGCCGCTGCCGGCAGCCGCTCACACCTCGCTCACAGTCCTGCTGTGGAGCAGCCTGTGCTGCTGTAGGCAGACATGGGCAGCGGGTCTCCACAGGGTGTGCAGTAAGAGGGAAGAAGAAGGAAAGCCTTGCTCTAATAAACACCTCGATTTCAGCACTGACACTGTTGTGGGCTTTCAAGCTACTGAGTCTTTCTTTTTCAGTTTCCCACAGAACACGCCATCACATATAACTTTTGCTTGAAAAAACACTGGCTTCTAGTTATCAGCAGTAAATATGAAAAGGATGAATAGGAGAAGATACCAATCAGCTACTGAATGGATTGAAGAATGAATTAATCCAGTCTTGTCACTCCTGTGTTAAGCAATGCTCGGTCTACACAAAAGACCCTGGAGAAGTACAGTGCTGCTGGCTAACGTGCATCACATATAACTTTTGCTTGAAAAAACACTGGCTTCTAGTTATCAGCAGTAAATATGAAAAGGATGAATAGGAGAAGATACCAATCAGCTACTGAATGGATTGAAGAATGAATTAATCCAGTCTTGTCACTCCTGTGTTAAGCAATGCTCGGTCTACACAAAAGACCCTGGAGAAGTACAGTGCTGCTGGCTAACGTGCGTACGTGGGTGCTCCCTACGTCGTGGGTGCAGTGTGACTAACTGGTGCAAGGGAAAGCAGGTCTGACGCATCCTGAGGTGGCAGAAAGGTCACAGAGTCACAGAATTACAGGAGCTGGAAGGCGCTTCTGGAGGTCATCTAGTCCAACACCCTTGCTGAAGCAAGGTCACCCAAAGCAGGTTACACAGGATCACACCCAGGTGGGTTTGGAATCTCTCCAGAGAAGGAGACTCCACAACCTCTCTGGGCAGCCTGGGCTCTCTCACCCTCAAAGTCAAGAAGCTTTTCCTCATGTTCAGGTGGAACATCCTGTGTTTGGGTTTGTGCCCGTTGCCCCTTGTCCTGTCCTTGGGCACCAGTGAGCATAGTCTGGCCCCATCCTCTTGACACCCACCCTTTAGATAATAATCAACATTGAGGAGATCCCCTCTCAGGGGATCCCCTCTCCCTTTTCCAGGCTGAACAGCCCTAGGTGTCTCAGCCTTTCCTTGTCACAGAGATGCTTTCTGTCCCCTGATATCTCTGTAGCCCTTTGCTGGACTCTCTCCAGTAGTCCCCTGTCTCTCTTGAACAGGGGAGCCCAAAACTGGACACAGGACTCTGGATGTGGCCTCACTAGGGCAGAGTAGAGGGGGAGGAGAACCTCCCTCTACCTTGCTGGCCATGCTTTTCTTAATGCACCCAGGATACCATTGGCCTTCTTGGCCATGAGGGCACATTGCTGGCTTGTGGTGAACTTGTTGTCCACCAGCTCTTCCAGGTCCTTCCCCAGAGATGCCTTCCAGCAGGTCAAACCCTGTCCTGTACTGGTGCAGGGGGTTATTCATCGCCAGGTGCAGGACCCTACCCTTGCTGTGGGAGGTGAGATCCTGAGGTCAGGAGTCAGTGCCATCAGGGCTCAGGCTGTGCAGGCCTGTACCTTAGGGTGATGTTATTAACACACAAAGCTCATTTCTCCTTTCTGTCCAGATTAGGCAGGCCAGTGTCTACTGCAGACAGTAGGTACAGGGCAGCGGGGAGCCAGGACCATCCAAATGATCTGAGGGCTGCTAGGACCTCTTACAGCCTCTACATAAAGACCTCAACGGATGGGGCGGTGGGGGATAGGGTGGATCTCAGGTTATTCCATGTAGCTTAATTATTTCATAATAACATCCTTAATGCATCTTAGAAGCTCGGAAGGACTCCTTTCATGCCTAATTGCAAAGCTTTCTGAGAAAGCAATCACTGCTCAGAGGCATTTTCCAAGGATTTTTGTGGTTTTTGCCTTTGTAACATCAGTCAAGCAAACCACTATTCAGCAGTCTCTGTAGTCTGGCTCCCTTTTTAACCTCTCCTGTAAAACCTTTGGATATTATTATCCTTTCCCTATTTGTTCATGTCTTATGAGTACAGATGCCTATTTGGAGCTTGCATTAGTGCGCTCAGCAAACAAAGAGAAGACATGAAAGGAGCAAAGAGAGCAGTTAAGTTGAAAGTCTCTTGGATGGGCTTGGAAGTTATTTGTTACCAAATGAGAAGTGATCTTTCATCTGCTTTCACCTGACGCCGCTTCCCTGCGGTGGGGAGTGGAGGAGGAGGGCAGGCATCCAGCCGTAGGTGAGGAGTCTCTGCAATCAGCTCCAGCTCGTGTCAGATGGGAGAGGGCTTCTTCCTCGGGGTGTGCGTTTGAACACTTTATCCGCGGGTGCAGCACTACAAAGACTCACGCTGAGCAGAGGCATTTTCACCATGTCAGTCACTCCTCCGGGCTTACAGGAACAGTAAAGTCAAGTCTAATACCCGCTGTGCGCGGGGGCACACACACACACACACGCCAGCAGCAGCTGCCTGCCTGGCTGCCCGGGATGGTTGGCACGCTGAGCGGCTACAGCACCAACAAGAGCCGTAGCCACCATGGCCACTCACCGCAGAGCAGCGGAGCCACAGGAAAAACAGAGTTTCCCCTGGTGCTCGGCTCACCCCAGCGCCAGGCTGGAGGGATCGGCAGAGCTGGATGAGGAGAAGCAGCAAGGTGAGCCTTGAGTCGGCTATGGGAGTCGTTCCCCCAGTGAGCAAGGACATGGTGTTCTCCATCGCTCATACCAGAGTGGCCTCACAGTCCTCCTGGGAGTAAACACACAGCAACTGTGACCTTTTGAAGCTCTCTTCCACCGCGTTATCTCTAATCACAGAACCATTAATTGCTTTGTAATAAACACATTCCCTCAGTAGTCAGTAGGAGTTGGACACAGTGGCTCCACTGCTCATGAAGTTTGCTTTGCTCCAGCTGTTCCTGCGGTACTGATCCTGGAGACAGCCTTTGCGTGGGACTCAGGCCCACTTTAAATAGAAGGATGAAAGGGAACAGGGCTGCTATATCTCCTGTTGCTGGTGTTCCCCTCCCAATCCGCACAATTTGTTTGCATTTTGTCTGGAAAGACAGCCGGTGGCTTCTCAAAGAATTCCGTGACTGCTCCTCTACAAAAGCCTCTGCTCCATTTAAGTCAGATATACCTAAAGAGCTTCTCTTAATACCTGACCTGTGTGTTCGCACCTCTCACCTCGGCAGAGTAACTGGAGACTATATTCAGTTATGGTACCATCAGACATGTAAGTTCTTGCCGTAAGCAATCTGCACGACCCGTCACATGGGACAGTTTGGGTTCACAGCTGTGAGGAGGTGAACAGAGAGTCAATGCACCCCAGCAAGTGCCATAACGGTGGAGTATGACACTTGCTTTCGCTTCAGTCCCCACGTGGAGGGGAAGAGACGCATTTGGTGGTTTTGCCCAGGCCTGTGTTCTACTGCTCCGGAGAAGTGGTGGCCGGGGCGGTTTCCTTCTGGTGAGCCGGGGAGGAAGCATCAGGAATCATGGCCACCCTCTGATGACCCTTGACATTTAAAATCCAACTTCACAGTAAAGGGTGAGGCATCACTTTTCCAGCTACATTTTGTTCTGTCAGTTCTGGAGAGAGAAGCAGTGAAGCTGAAGACAGGAATCGTAAGAATGGCAAACCCACACTGGGAAAGGTCCTTGCACAAACCCCGGCGAAGTTTGGTCCCTTACTGGTAAACAGGTACCAGATCTGCTGCACGAGGTGTCTGGGTACACGCCTGGCACACAGAACCCGCAGCCTCTGCTCTGCCTCTGCTGAAACGCACCCAGCACACGTGTGACGAGCGGTTCGGCTCCTGGAATGACGAGCTCAGAAAGCCAAGACCTCTGAGGAGTGTTTGTTCTTCTGAGAATAAACAGGTCCACAGAGTATTACTGCTTCTGGTTGGATGAGTATCTGTTAACGTTCTTTGCATTCTCCATCACCCCCTAACTAGGTTTCCTGCCCACGAGACCACAAATCAGCTCCAGCAGGAACATCCCTGGAGACATCAGCCATCAGCCATCAGGCTGCTGCTTCTCCAGGCTGCTCACTCCGGGGCCTTCCCGGTGCCGCTGGTCTGCCTGTCTGCTGCTTTAACACCCGCCGAGAAGGGCTTTTCCTGCTCAAGGTTTTTCATTCCTTGCTTACCGGTTCATTTTACTTTGTGAAGGAGACACATTCTTTTCATTTGTGCTGTGAAGAAAAGCAAACCAAGGTTTCCCCAGGCCTGCATCTGGTGAGGAGCGGTGTCAGTGCCAGCCTGCCGGCTCCATCAGCAGCCAAGAGCGCTCACACATACCGTGAATGCTCAGTCCAAAGCTCCTGTGTGACACCAGCACTACACCAGCCCGCTGCCCCCAAAGCAGGAGGGAGGAGTTGTTGCCTTCCTTTGAGCTTTTAGCCAAGGCCAGATCTCAAGACCTCTCCGTTGTTCAGAAGCTTTTCACATTTGCAAAGAAAACTCATCGGGCATGTTTTTGTCAGAGTCACCCTGACACACACGTTGTAGATCTTGTCCAGAAGCTGAAATAACACTAGGCAGCAGAATTAGACATGAGGGAAAGAACAGGGTGCTATTACGTGATAAATCAAAGCATCCAGCGATGAGGCCAGAAATGTTTGCATCAGAGGGAGCCCAGAATAGAAGTGGAGCATCAACCTTTTGGCCACTGGTGTGCCACAAAGGTCTGACACCCCAGTGTTTTCACTGCTGGATTTAACAGCCAGGTCTCAGGATCTTTGTGGTCACTCTGCAGTCAAAGCACACGACACAGACTCCTTCCTCCAAGGCCATGAAGGGCTTCGCCTGGCCCAGCTCCAGGAGAGAAGCCCCACCACATCTAGCATAGTTAGTTTTGGAGTTGAGCAAGATCTGCAGGAAACTCTCCTCTTGTATTAGTGTCATCCTTCACCTTGATGGCAACTAAAAATAAAGTGCTGCAATAATCAACTAGATTGACTAAGACAGATGCTGCTTTTAACATGTGTACTGTAATTAACTCACACAGGCTAGAAAGCTCCATCTCAGCCTCTTCCCACAGCGGAGGAAGTTTGGCTTTCTAATAATAGGAGCTGGTAACACATGTTGAATTATAAAGTAATCAAAGTTGGTTTTGGCAGGAACAATCCAGATTTGTCGTTCTTCCGTTTAATCTCCAAGTCTGACAGACACTCACCTCCCGACGGATGGGCTGCTTTTCTTGTAGCTCCTTCTGAATTTCTTTCCTCTGGCATAAGGTAGGGCACAAACTCTTCTCAGTGGGAGGAGAGGATGGCTTTCGCTGACTGTCCTCTTGACAATGCATGTGCTGACTTGCTCTCACATGCCATATGGTTTGCACACACCAGTTAGCAATACACACACACACACACACGTCGTGGCGGATCTGGAGGCACGTTATGTGTGCCTGCCCACGCAAAACCTGGCGCAGCTCTAAGTGACATGCCTCAGTCGGAGTGGCCTCACCCAGGACTGTCGCATATGGCATTACCCGGCACTGTCTGAGCAGCGCATAAAAGATGCTTCGCTGCCCTCTCCCCTTCCCAGCCCGCATGCATATAACACCGTGCGATGTCCTTACGTTGCCTTCCGCTGCCGTCGACACAGACACCCGTTATTCCGGGGGACAGCCCTGGCAGTAAATGTTAGTTAGTGCTTTCCAGGTTGTTATTAGGTTACTATTATTAACTTTCCTCACAAATTCTCTCCCAGCCCAAACTTTCAGACCCTGATTGTCGGTCTTAGCACCCTTCCTGGCACCCAGCTGTCTTGGGACCATTACTGGTATCACCAGCTCCCTCCCGCACACCTGACCTCCCTCTTTCTACAGCTCCTCTGCTTTCTTACTTGCTCTGCCTT
>NW_010390155.1:28260-29579 GCF_000710305.1 Buceros rhinoceros silvestris | reverse complement strand
GAATGCAGTTCAGGCAGCCAGGCCCTTGCCGGCTTTGATCTCATCAGCTCGGTTAAGGTCCACAGTAACTAGGTGACAGCAAGTGCTTCTGCATTTCCTAAACTCCGAGCATCCATACTGGGCTGCCAGTTTGGGTTGCTAGACCACGTCCTGTGCTTTTTTGCTAGTGTTTCTTGGCAGGTTAAGAAGCCCATAATGCTCTTACATCGCTAGTTGCCTTGTCAAGATATCCTCCTTCACACGCACCAGGACAGGCAGGGACTCCTGGAGGTCGTACAGAAGCTGGCCCTCTTCATCTCACCACTTCAGACCAGCCAGACTAACAATAACTGACCCTCGCTCTTACATTTGCTGCCTGCATTTCCCTGTGCTCTGAGATGTGTAGAACAACTTGTCCTGCTCCCACAGACAAAAACCAGCCCCACAATAATATTTGTGCCCTGGTTGTGTGTCAGCAGATCCTGCTGCACATCCTTATTCTTGAAGGGACGTCTCCAAGGCAGAAAAGCGTGGCTGTAGCAGGCCAGGAGCGCACTCCTGCAGACAGCGTCAGCCACAGAGACTGCACCTCCCAAAGCTCAACAAGAACCACATGCGAAGACTTCAACGCACTTGGAGCGTTGTGTGCACATATGAGCACACTCCCAAGCTGCTGCACCTCCACAGTCTTCTAACTTCGGGTGTGTGCAGCTTTGCAGACCTGCTGGGGACAGCCAGCATCTGTAAACCTCACCTTAGCGTCCGCAAACTGGGAGTGAGCAATGGGGAGTTTATTCAGATCCAGGTAAAGAGTCATTTTAAGTTTTTTTCAGTTTTTATCTCATTAGGATGCCAGAGAAAAAGGTTTTGGCCATGTCTACATCGCACAGCTTTGACATGGCTTCCATGAGCACCATCTGCTGCCTCGAAGTCTGGGGAGGTAGAGAGAGCTCAGGATCCCCCAGACATGCAATACCCTGGGAGGACAAAGACACAAATGGTTGTTTCCCACCTGCTCCAAGGCGGACTCAACAGACTCAGTCTTGAATTGGCTCTGCTGTAAGACCTGGCCTAACTCTTGCCTCTCGCTCATTATTTATGCCGTGTTTGGCTGTTACACAAAGCAGTGGTCACTCACAGCGCAAGGCCGGTGCCCACAGGAGTCACTCCAAGAGGATCTGCTGTGGTAACGCCGCGTAACTTTTCCTCTGACGTGTTAAACAGGGGACAGGAGAGAGCGTGCACAAAGAAGGTGGAGAGGCAGCTCTAACCGCGCTAACTAGACCAGCCCTGCCGAGCCTGCTGTCCCTCCTCCCTATCTGTTGAGCTTCCTAATGGGG